>NC_081573.1:36024276-36162221 GCF_022355385.1 Mustela nigripes
ACAAAAGTTGGGTATTCATCCTTTCTGATGGAGGCATAATACTCCATAGTGTATATGGACCACATCTTCCTTATCCATTTGTCTGTTGAAGGGCATCTTGGTTCTTTCCATAGTTTGGCGACCGTGGCCATTGCTGCTATAAACATTGGGGTACAGATGGCCCCTCTTTTCACAACATCTGTATCTTTGGGGTAAATACCCAAGAGTGCAATTGCTGGGTCATAGGGAAGTTGTATTTTTAATTTCTTGAGGAATCTCCACACCGTTCTCCAAAGAGGCTGCACCAACTTGCATTCCCACCAACAGTGTAAGAGGGTTCCCCTTTCTCCACATCCTCTCCAACACATGTTGTTTTCTGTTTTGTTAATTTTGGCCATTCTAACTGGTGTAAGGTGATATCTCAATGTGGTTTTAATTTGAATCTCCCTGAGGGCTAGTGATGATGAACATTTTTTCATGTGTCTGATAGCCATTTGTATGTCTTGATTGGAGAAGTGTCTGTTCATATCTTCTGCCCATTTTTTGATATGATTGTCTGTTTCTTGTGTGTTGAGTTTGAGGAGTTCATTATAGATCCTGGATATCAACCTTTTGTCTGTACTGTCATTTGCAAATATCTTCTTCCATTCCATGGGTTGCCTCTTTGTTTTCTTGACTGTTTCCTTTGCTGTGCAGAAGCTTTTGATTTTGATGAAGTCCCAAAAGTTTATTTTCGCTTTTGTTTCCTTTGCCTTTGGAGACATATCTTGAAAGAAGTTGCTGTGGCTGATATCGGAGAGATTACTGCCTATGTTCTCTTCTAGGATTCTGATGGATTACTGTCTCATGTTGAGGTCTTTTATCCATTTTGAGTTGATCTTTGTGTACCGTGTAAGAGAATGGTCGAGTTTCATTCTTCTACTTATAGCTGTCCAGTTTTCCTAGCACCATTTATTGAAGAGACTGTTTTTTTTTTCCACTGTATATTTTTTCCTCTTTTGTCGAAAATTAATTGACCATAGAGTTGAGGGTCTATATCTGGGCTCTCTACTCTGTTCCACTGGTCTGTGTCTATTTTTATGCCAGTACCATGCTGTCTTGGTGATCACAGCTTTGTAATAAAGCTTGAAATCAGGTAATGTGATGCCCCGAGCTTTATTTTTGTTTTTCAACATTTCCTTAGCGATTCGGGGTCTCTTCTGATTCCATACAAATTTTTGGATTATTTGCTCCAGCTCTTTGAAGAATACCGGTGGAATTTTGATCGGAATGGCATTAAAAGTATAGATTGCTCTAGGCAGTATAGACATTTTAACAATGTTTATTCTTCAGATCCAAGAGCATGGAATGGTCTTCCATCTTTTTGTGTCTTCTTCAATTTCTTTCATGAGTGTTCTGTAGTTCCTCGAGTACAGATCCTTTACCTCTTTGGTTAGGTTTATTCCCAGGAATCTTATGGTTCTTGGTGCTATAGTAAATGGAATTGATTCTCTAATTTCCCTTTCTGTATTTTCATTGTTAGTGTATAAGAAAGCCACTGATTTCTGTACATTGACTTTGTATCCTGCCACGTTGCTGAATTGCTGTATGAGTTCTAGTAGTTTGGGGTGGAGTCTTTTGCGTTTTCCATATAAAGAATTACTTACAGAGGGAAGCCCATCAGAATAACTTCAGACCTGTCCACAGAGACCTGGCAAGCCAGAAAAGGCTGGCAAGATATATTCAGGGTACTAAATTAGAAGAACATGCAGCCGAGAATACTTTATCCCACAAGACTGACATTCAAAATGGATGGAGAGATAAAGAGTTTCCAAGACCGGCAAGGCTTAAAAGACTATGCAACCACCAAGCCGACACTGCAGGAAATTTTAAGGGGGGTTCTATAAAAGAGGAAAAATCCTAAGAATAGCATTGAACAGAAATATAGAGACAGTCTACAGAAACAAAGACTTCAAAGGTAACTCGATGTCAATAAAAATGTATCTATCAATAATCACTGTCAATGTGAATGGCCTAAATGCACCCATAAAACGGCACAGGGTTGCAGATGACAGGACCCATCCATATGTTGTCCACAAGAGACCCACTTGGAACCTAAAGAGACACCCAGACTGAAAGTGAAGGGATGGAGAAACATCTTTCATGCCAATGGGCCTCAAAAGAAGGCTGGGGTAGCGATTCTCATATCAGATAAATTAGATTTTAAACTAAAGACTGTAGTCAGAGATACAGAAGGACACTACATAATCCTTAAAGGGACTATCCACCAAGATGATCTAACAATTGTAAATATCTATGCTCCCAATATGGGAGCAGCCAATTACTTAAGAAAACTGTTAATCAAGATAAAGAGTCATATTGATATGAATACACTAATCGTAGGAGATCCTAACATGCCTCTCTCAGAAATAGATCATCGAAGCAGAAAATCAATAAAGAAACAAGAGCATTGAGTGACACATTGGACCAGATGGACCTCATAGATATATACAGAACATTCCACCCTAAAACAACAGAATACTCATTCTTCTCAAGTGCACACGGAACCTTCTCCAGAATAGAGTGACATACTGGGTCACAAATCAGGACTCAACCGATACCAAAAGACTGAGATTACTCCCTGCATATTCTCAGATCACAATGCTTTGAAACTGGAGCTCAATCACAAGGAAAAGTTCAGAAGGAACTCAAACACCTGGAAGCTAAAGACCACCTTGCTTAAGAATGCTTGGATCAACCAGGAGATCAAAGAAGAACTGAAACAATTCATGGAAACCAATGAGAATGAAGACACTTCTGTCCAAAACCTATGGGATACAGAAAAGGCTGTCCTAAGGGGGAAATACATAGCCATCCAAGCCTCCCTCAAAAAACTTGAAAAATCCAGAATACACCAGCTGTCTCTACACCTTAAAGAACTGGAGAATCAACAACAAATCAAACCAACTCCACACATAAGAAGGGAAATCATCAAGATTAGAGCTGAGATCAATGAGGTAGAAACAGTAGAACGTATCAATGAAACTAGAAGCTGGTTTTTTGAAAGAATCAATAAGATTGATAAACCATTGGCCACACTAATTCAAAAGAAAAGAGAGAAAGCCCAAATTCATAAAATTATGAATGAAAAGGGAGAGATCACAACTAACACCAAGGAAGTAGAAACAATCATCACAAGTTATTATCAACAGTTACATGCCAATAAGCTTAGCAACCTAGATGAAATGGATGCATTCCTGGAAAACTATAAACTACCAAAATTGAACCAGGAAGAAATTGACAACCTGAATAGACTGATACCTAATAACGGGATTGAAGCAGTGATCAAAAACCTCCCAAAAGGGCGCCTGGGTGGCTCAGTGGGTTAAGCCGCTGCCTTCAGCTCAGGTCATGATCTCAGGGTCCTGGGATCGAGTCCCGCATCGGGTTCCTGCTCAGCCGGGAACCTGCTTCCCTCTCTCTCTGCCTGCCTTTCCGTCTACTTGTGATTTCTCTCTGTCAAATAAATAAATAAAATCTTCTAAAAAAAAAAAAAAAAACCTCCCAAAAAACAAGAGCCCAGGACCTGACGGATTCCCTGGGGAATTCTACCAAACCTTCAAAGAAGAAATAACACCTGTTCTCCTGAAGCTGTTTCAAAAAATTGAAGCAGAAGGAAAACTTCCTGACTCTTTCTATGAAACCAGCATTACCCTGATCCCCACACCAGGCAAAGACCCTACCAAAAAGGAGAATTTTAGACCAATATCACTGATGAATATGGATGCTAAGTTTCTCAACAAGATCCTAGCAAACAGGATCCAACAGCACATTAAAAAGATTATCCACCATGGGGCGCCTGGGTGGCTCAGTCGTTAAGCGGCTGTCTTCGACTCAGGTCATGATCCCAGGGTGCTGGGATCGATCGAGCCCCGCATTGGGCTCCCTGCTCAGCAGGAAGCCTGCTTCTCCCTCTTCCATTTCCTCCGCTTGTGTTCCCTCTCTGGCTGTCTCTCTCTGTCAAATAAATAAATAAAATTAAAAAATAAAAAAAAAAAGATTATCCACCATGACCAGGTGGGATTCATCCCTGGGATACAAGGATGGTTCAGCATTCACAAATCAATCAATGTGATACAACAAATTAATATGAGAAGAGAGAAGAACCACATGGTCCTCTCAATTGATGCAGAAAAAGCATTTGACAAAATCCAGCATCCGTTCCTCATTAAAATGCTTCAAAGTATTTGCTTCAAATCTATCTATGAAAGACCCACAGCAAATATCATCCTCAATGGGAAAAAGCTTGCAGCCTTCCCGTTGAGATCAGGAACAAGACAAGGATGCCGACTTTCACCACTCTTGTTCAATATAGTATTAGAAGTCCTAGCAACAGCAATCAGACAACAAAGAGAAATAAAAGGCATCCAAATTGGCAATAAAGAAGTCAAACTCTCTCTCTTCATGGTGACATGATTCTTTCTTTTTTTTTTAAGGTTTTTTTTTTTTTTTAATTTGTCTGACAGAGAGAGATCATAAGTAGGCAGAGAGGCAGGCAGAGAGAGAGAGGGGGAAGAAGCAGGCTCCCTGCAGAGCAGAGAGCCTGATGAGGGGCTCGATCCCAAGACCCTGGGATCATGACCCAAGCCGAAGGCAGAGGCTTTAACCCACTGAGCCACCCAGGTACCCCTCCATAATACTTTTCAAATTCCTATCAACCATTATGGATGGGTTCAGTGGGAGGGAGCTGCAGGGGCCATATTGTGCTTCAGTATCAGAAACTCTCAGATATTGTCGCTTAATGTCTTTGGAATTAAGTGATCCATGGGATAATGAATTTTCTTCCCAGAGATACTGAACTAGTATCAAAATAACTACACATCAGGAACTCAGTGGAAAAGAGGTAGATCAGATGGCTTTTAGGCCAAGATTATTTTCCAACTTCCAGATTCTGCATTCCTCAGTATACATTCTATAACTGGTTTATTGAGCCTGATTTAATTAATCCACTCATTTGTTCACTCCTAAAAATACATTTATTGTGTCTCTCCTATGTGTTCAGGATTGATGGAAGCACATGATTAACGAACACTATGTGGAAATCCTAGAGGAAAACATATTGAAATGTAGTGAAGAAAAGAAAAAAATATGTCAACCAATAGTTCCTTGTTACTGTACATTGAGCAATACATTTTATCCCATTACATTTTATATGTGTCACTTCCATTCTGCTCTCGGTATGAATAGACAAGGCTAATATTGTTTCCGGTGAAGGACTGACAGCTATTCTTTTGATTTGTTTGGCATTACATTTGAGCTGCACTCATGCGGCCCCGACTGCTGAAGGATGGCTTGGCTGAAAAGAACAGGCGATATGCTCTAGGGAGAAAGGGCAGGGTTTTGGAAAAGAGAGAAATCTGGAAACAGTATTTGTACATCTATGTACTGCTAAAGGCTCTGATAATTCCTGCA
The DNA here is from genome assembly GCF_022355385.1 of Mustela nigripes. NCBI lineage: Eukaryota > Metazoa > Chordata > Mammalia > Carnivora > Mustelidae > Mustela > Mustela nigripes. The sequence goes on from NC_081573.1 coordinate 36,029,707, forward strand.
TAGTGGTTGAGGTAGTCAAGAGAGAAATGATCTTTTCTCTTACCACAGAGCCTGGAGCCTCAGAGGCTAATTTTAAAGAATACCAGCTTTGATATCACATGACCCAATCCCTGCTTCTCAGCGGCCTTTTCCACAAAACGTAATCTAATTTTCTTTCTAGAAGATCTATTCTTGCCCAGTTAATGTTAGTGAAGGAATGGGGTTGGGCCTTCTCTCTTGCCAGAGGTCTAGGCCATCTTGAATGTTGACAAATATGGGTAGCTATCCCAGGCTGGATAAGGAGAGAGATTTTTTGGGGCTTCTAGGGAAGCTTCTAACTTGTTATTCCATAAATGATAAGAAACCTTCCTAATGGTCAGTGCATTCAGCTCTGGAAGATGTGGGGTTAGAGGGAGGTCTGAGTATCAGCAACTATTTGCTATCACAAGACAACAATCCTGATGAAGAAGTTTTTAAATAGAGGAAGTGACAGTTAAGGTAGTTTTTGAAAAATAAGTCAGAGCTCATACCATGAAACTTTGTATCAAATCATCCCCAAGATTGACCTCCCAACATTTTAGTCTAATGAGCCAATAAATTTCATTTCAGTAAAATGATTTAAATTGGATTATCTGATAACTTCAAAGAGAAATATTCAAATGACAAATTCCTGTCCTAGCTGTGTGACTGTGGGCAAACTCCTTATCCTTACTGAGTTTTCTGAGTGTCTATTCTGAATTTCTTGCTAATAAGTTATGTGACTTTATTTCCTCTTCTATAAAATGAATATAATATTTTGGATATATCTTTTATATAATACATTGCACAAGATATTTAAGCATTTGGCACAGTCCCTTGAACTTCCTCAATGCAATATAGTTATTATCATCAAGTTTCTGCATATGCATTTACGTTTTCACATATACATGCTGAATTTCCAGTAGTGTACAATTCAGGCTATATATGGTAAACCTCAAAAATGATGATGATGATGATGATGATCTTATTTTCTTTTTCAGGGAAAGAAAAATATGTCAAAATAATGATAATACATAGTAATATGTAGAGAAGTACTTTTCTTTTTTTTTAAGGGTCATGAGTAAAGTACACAGGATATCAGACTGGAGAGATGCTGTTTTTTAGTGGAAGGTTCAGGGAACGCCTTATGGTAGTAGAGATAGAAAAATTGGGTGCATTTACATAGGTAGATATGGGTAAGCAAAGGAACTGCATCATATCTTATCTGAGTCTTTTATTTTTTTTTAATAGTGGAGATGCCTATAGGAGAAAGGATATATAGTAAGGAAAGCAAAGAATGAGAAAATTGACAAGAGATTGACATTTTTTCCTGGATTTTGAAGCTACCCTAGGTTTCTTGTGCTCAGGGACTGTAGCTTGTTTTGTCTTAGCTTGTGTGTGTAAGGTGATATATGAAGGTGCCAATATGTGTGGTGATTGGAGGAATTCCAAAAAAAATTACTTTACTTCTCAAATCTAGTATATGTATGTGTGTGTATAAAATTATACTTACTGTTTCTCATTTTCTTCTGCAGTCCCTTACCAAGCTCAGAGGAATAGAAAGTAAAAATTGTATGCATGAATAAAAAACAAATGTAATAAGGAAACTGAGAATACTATTGGGTGCCTATAATATACTAGTCATTCTAGATGCTCACTCTCTGTTTCTCTCTCTAATCTTATTTTTGATTAATCTTGATACAATTATTGCTAACCATATTTTATGAATGGGAAGGGAGACTCAGTTTAAATTGTCTGGGTTTATTATAGCTAACTAGTGGGGTCAAAGTAAATGTACATAATTGGTGTACTTTAATCTTCATAGAATTGAGGGTCATGGCATGGGAGAAACATTGATTGCTTAATCGTTCTCTTTGAGAAAGATGGTAGCTCTAGAATCTTTATTATTGCTTGTTGTTGTTTGTTTTCCTTTTGTTTTTGCCTACTCAGACCATAATCAACTTGTTACTGGTAATGTCCACAGTTGTCTTTATCTACTACCACGAGCTAACTTTTCATATGTCTCCCTTTCGCTGTGTTACAAAGATAAGGGTACTTTATCTGTATTGAGAATCTATTTTGTACTAAGGATTACCAAAAATAATTCAATTTTTCTGTTGACCTGAGTTTCAAATAGTGTGAGGTAGGTCCTATTTCTTTAATATTAAAAAAAAAAAAAAAAAAAAAAAAAAAACAGTACTAGGCTATTTATTTAGTTTCCTGGTCTCAAACATCTTGTCATAGGGAGACAAATCAAAATATGGGTCAATCTGAGTGAACATTTATGGTGGAAAGTAGTGTGCTTCAATGGAGAGAACTAAGAGAACATATGTAGAACCATTAAGATGCAAGTAAAAGAAAAACAATAACTCAAGAAAAAAAGCCAGCTGATGACTTCATTTCATAAACTTGCAGTGACTGAACACAGACCATGTTAGTGAGCTAAATTTTATATTCCTCCTTGCCACTGCATAGTCATAAAATGGCTCTGCTATATAACTCCAAGAACTATGTGTCATATAATGGCATCCGCCATAGGAAGGCTTGTATCTTGGTCAAAATGGGGGATCCTTTCAGAACCACCTTCATCCCAACAGATACTCCTTCACCTCTCCTTGGCCACTATCAGATGGTGGCTCACCCTGGAGAAGGAAAAAGGGGACGGCTTTTGAGTAGCAACCAGTGATTTAAATCATAATAGTTTTTCTTCTTTTTCTTATATTATCAAAATTTAAAAAGGAAAGAATGGAGAGGATTGGTAAAACATATAGAACATATTCAGAGGAACATTATATTCTAAAGATGGAAGATATAGAATAGATACATATATTTAAACCCATCATTTTACAGAAGGAAAGAAAGATCCTATCCAAGGTCCCATACATAATAAGACCCATGCTAGCATATCTCATCCTCTCTGGTGTGACGTGGGCTGTCTTCTTCTTGGCAGCTAGCTACTATTTCCTTTCTTTGGATTGGTCTCCACAACTTTCATGACCACTCACTTTTCACTGAGGTGCTTCCAACTAGTGTGATATTCTGTTTCCTTAACCAGTTTTACAGCCTATGAAATGGAGTATATATTAGAGGAAAATGAATTCTCCCTAAAAATACTTGTTTGTATTTAAAACAAAAGTTATAACTAAACATAGAAAGAGATATAATAATATCTATTCTTGTAAAAATCTTGATATTTGGGAATTCAGAACATTTAAAAAATAATACGCAGAAATTAGAGATAAGGTTTTCTTTTAGATGTTCCTCAATCACATTTTCACATAGGCATGCTAGTTTGAATATAGTCTGTATCTTCCTGGTCAATTTTTAGTAACATATTAATTAGCATCTTATTACTAACAATTTTAGAACATATTTGTATATAGGTAAACTATATTGAATGCTAATTTAGAAAAATTATATCATTGTGTACTTTTAATTTTGCAACTTGAATTTTTACCTAGCATTGTTTTTGAGATTTATTCATATTGGTGTGTCCTCCCTCCGTCCCTCCCTTCCTATGGCGTACAGCATTCGGTCATATAAATATATTGCTGTTGTTTGCATTATTTCTTGTATTTTTCAATTAAAAATGATATATATGGAGTATGATGCCTCCATTAGAAAGGATGAATACCCAACTTTTGTAGCAACATGGATGGGACTGGAAGAGATTATGCTGAGTGAAATAAGTCAAGCAGAGTCAATTATCATATGGTTTCACTTACTTGTGGAGCATAAGGAATAACACAGAGGACATTGGTTGATGGAGAGAAGGGAGCAGGGGGAAATAAGAGGGTGAGACAAACCATGAGAGACTGTGGACTCTAAGAAACAAACTGAGGGTTTTGGAGGGGAGGGAGGTGGGGGGTTGGGTGAGCCTGGTGATGGGTATTAAGTACGGCATGAATTACATGGAGCACTGGGTGTGGTGCATAAACAATGAATTTTGGAATACTGAAAATAAAATAAAATAATATATATGGTTACTTGTGGGTTTGTATGAAAGTTAACATACAGTGAATGCCTAGAGTGAATTCTGAGTCAGAAAATGTATGCACATTCTCAATTGTACCAAATATTACTAAATTCATCTTTATTTTCCCACTTTCCAAAATTATAAGTAAAAATCTATCTGAATTAAACAATAATGATAATGATAGGGCTTTGTTTCTTGACTTGGATCTACTTAAGAAGGTCAAAATGATACCTCCACTTTCTTCATATCCTCTCATTAGAATCAATTACTGACTAGCTGGAACTGATCAATATGTGCTTAAAACTTCCTTTTTCCTAATCCTTAGTAAAAGCTCAGGTTAAAGGAAATGGATTTTTCATTTTCAAATGGTATAGCCAAAGTCTAACTCCCAGGTCTTCCTAATGTTAGGAAATCAGAGGATGAAGTAGAAATAAAGAACCAAATGTTTTTTAAAACGTCTAATAGATGGGTCAGATGTTTTCTTTTTCCTGCAAAAACCATCAATCGTTACTTTATGTTTTTGAAACAAGAAATTTTACCATATGTCTGAGACGGTGTCTTAGGCACTTGCTTTAGAGTCTGCTGTAGCTGAATTCAGTAATGATATCCACTCAAAATCATTTCATGAATGCTTCTACTGTACCTGCAAATGCACGTGGCTGGGAATACAGATATGATTCTCTTTTGATAGACTTCATCATCATCTATGGAGGAGGCAAATGTGTAAGCAAATAATTGCAGTTGTTAATACATTTTAATAGAATATGTAGAATTGAAAGAGCATCTCCAAGAAGGACAGAGGACTATTGATAGGAGTGTGCTTTAGAAAGGATTTTGCCTTAAATTTATATTTTGAAACTATTTGTAAGTCTGTAAGAAAATAAATTAACCAATTTTAAAAAGTGAAGATCTAAACAGGCAGTTGATCAAAGAAGATAGACAGCAAATAAACATATGTTCAACATCATGCATTAGGAAATTGCAAATTAAAACAGCGTTAAGATGTCACCCAAACTCCTACTAGAATGGCTAAAATCCTAGTATCTATTATCAAATACTGGTGGGGATATGGAGAATAGGAATTCTTCTTAATTGCTGGTGGGAATAAAAAATGGTAAGCTTCCTTAGAAGACAATTAGACAGTTTCTTACAAAGTTAAACACAGTCTTACCATTAATACCTAGCAACTGGATGTTTATCCAGATGAGTTGAAAACATGTGCATTCAAAAATCTACACATGAATGTTTAAGCAGCCTTATTCATAATTGCCAAGACTTAGAGGTAACCATGATGTTCTTCAATAGATGAATACATAAGTCAGTTATATCATACAATGGAATATATTACTCATTGGTAGAAAGAAATAAGCTATCAAGCCATAAAACGACATGGAAGAACTTTAATGCCTTTTACTTCAAAGCTATCTGAAAAGACTGCATACTGTATGATTCCAACTACAGAACAATCTGGAAAAGGCAAAACTATAGAGATAGTAAAAGTTCAGTGGTTACCAGGAGAGAGGGTGGACAAAAGCATTTTTAGGACACTAAAATTATTCTATATAATAGTCTAATGGTGAAGACATGATATTATGCATTTATCAAAACCCATAGAACTGTACAACACAAAGTGGGAATCCTAATATAAACTACTTTGGCTGTTAATAATGTATCAATATTGGTCTATGGATAGTAACCAATGTATTGCACTGATTTAGGATGTTAATAGTAAGGGAAACTGTAAGCCAGGACTGGGGGAGTGTATATGGAAACTCTACTTTCTGCTCATTGTTGTAAACCTAAATGTGCTCTGAAAGTATATTCTGTTAATCAAAGAAAAGGGGGGGGGTTGTGTGTCTCCTAAGAAAACAAGGAGGAGCAGTGGATCCCAATCAATGACATTATTTCCTGCTAACTGGGAGCAAGGAGTACATAGACGTTAAAAGCCTAGAGAAGAATCTCAGAAGAGACTGGTTAGGTGAATATTAACTCTATAGGAGATCTGTGATGTGGGTTTAAGCCCAAGTTAGGTTGTGGAGATGAGTAAAATCCGGCAAACTATAGGCAGAATGGAGGGAGGAGGCAGAATCTAAAATACATCGATTCTGAAACAAAAATGAACATGCAAAACCAGTAAGAATTTATACTGCTTCTGTCTCTCCTACTCCATAGATTAAAACAACAACAACACACCTTGAGCTTCTCTGTATTTTAAAACCTACTCAGGAATTTGTTACAAATTAAAATTTAAGCATTTATAAATTACAGGGACTATAGTAATTATACAAAATGTTATTAGTAATTGAAATAATTATATCCTTTTATTGGAATAATTAAAACTTACTTTTAGAAAGAAAACAATTAGTATATTCCTATAAAAAAAAATCTTCCTTCTGACATAGTCACAGGTAAAAATAAAAAACCTGATTATATAGTTTCAGTGGTCCATAAAAGGAATTAGGCATAGGAATATTTTTGGATGAGCAGTGAAAGATATTTCAGAAGGGGTGTTGTGGTTTTAGAATTGCCATAAATGTTGATGAGTTTGGCTATAAAATGGCTAGAATGAGAAGGAATGCCGGAGGTGAATGATAAGTTTGGGACACTGGGAGGGAAAATGATTATATTTCAGATTCTGGTAAAATCAGGATCCAAAAATATCTTGGCAGTGTGCTAAAAGAATTAGTCAGAAATCAGCAATAAAATTTAATAGGGCAAAACATATGTCTGCTTAAACAATTTGGTAATGTCAAGGTGGGAGAGAAAGGAATGAGGAAAAGATGCAAATAATAAAAAATGTTAAGTTTCCAGCTGATGGAAATTTCATCACAATCCAGCACTGATGGGCTATTGGATCAGCCTAAAATTGGTCCAGAATTTAGTATCCTAGAATATTTTTGGCACAAATTTTTGGTATCTGAGAGGCTACCCTACTGTTGAGTTTGGGTATGGTCGTTAACAAGAACACAGACTTCATTTATCCAAAGATTACCATTTAAAGAATTCAGTGTGAAAGTTTATAAAACATATTGGAGAGAAGTAAGATTTTTTTCTATGATACAGTATCAAGGAGTACTTATTATTTTAATGCCACCTTTAGTAAAAAGCAGGCTTCTAAGTAAGAAGAAAGTAATAGGGTTCTTTATAGGAAGCAGGACAGTTATGCATGAATTTGTTTATATACTGCCTCAAAGGTAGGAAAATCATGAAAAAGAAGCTGTGAGCCAAGTTTTACAGTTACCTTTTTACAGTAAAAGTAATTTCATATTTTTGCATGAAGTGAGACCATGATCATGTGGTATAGACTGAAAGCTAAGAAAGAAACCAATTATATTTAAAAGTTGCTCAGTGTTGAGATTTAATTTTGAAACCAACCACTAAGTCAAAATTAAACTTTGGAGAAATCCTGTTAAACTCTCTGCTTAAGGTTTTTAAGAGAAATAATAGTCTTTATAATTTTGAAATTATGAATCCATGTAATACACCTTGATAAAAAAAATTGTGAAAAGTTACTTAAAAATCAGTCCATTTTATAACATAAAAGAAGAGTTACCTTCATTAGTTTAGGTAAAAAAAAAATTCTCAGTAAAAATATTTTTAAGTAGCTACTGTCATTTTACAGGAAAATAAGAGATCTTTTTAAATGATAATTCCAGTTTATTATCATTTGAACAGCCTTGCTATGAGCCAAAGGAAAATGCATCTCTTTTATTTCATAAATCCACAGTTGCCAACGCTATGTCCATACATTTAGACGGAATGCAATTTTGTAAATCTTAATTTGTCTTGAATAATGGGAGCCTGTGACTTCAGCACAAAATATCTCTAGAAACTAAAAATGGATTGTTGCTTGTCTTTTTAATTTGTTCCTCAAATTGTCATCTCCGTGTTTTGTTTACTGACATGGAAAACCAATTTGAAAATAAATGTTAGAGAATACTGTGGGATGTGAATAAGAGATAAAAGGCTTCTTGAGTCCTAGATTCACCCAGGGGTGGAAATCTATAAAATGGCACAATTCCAGCAAAGGAAATGAAAGGCCAAGTAGCTGAGTACCATAAAACAGCTATAAAATCTGTGGTGCAAGATAAAAGGAGAGAGAAATTCAATAGTGGAATTTTACATATTGGTGATAAATAAAAATGAAAAACAACCAACGGAAGTGACTAAAAAAGACTTACTTCAAATCCTCCAATATTGTTGAAGCTCCACTGGACGAAGACCAGTAAAATCCATAACGAGAAGTGTTGAGGGAAACAAGACCATGCAGGTCTTGTTTACAGTCAGTTTGCAAGTCCAGCGTTTGGTGTTTTAGACTAAGCTCTGCCCTCGTGAAACCCAGAAGACATGAAAAATGAAGTAAGTTAGTTACAGTGGGATGAATGATTATGAATAATTCCTCTTTAATAAGGCATTGGAAATTGTTAAATGCATGGAAGTAGACAATGGACAATAGATGATTGGTACTTTCTAGGAAGATGGGTATAAATTTATATAAGATGAGTAAATTTCAGAGATTTCCTGTATATCATAGTGCCTGTATTGAGCAAGAAGGTACACTGAGCTTAAAAATTTGTTAAAACAGTAGATGTCATGTTCATTGTTCTTATACACCACCTCCCTGTTTAACAGAACAAACACAAGGAAACTTTTGAAGATGATAAATATATTTATTACTTGATATTGGTGATGTTAACATGAGTGTGTGTGTGTGTGTGTGTGTGTGTGTGTGTGTTGTATATCTCCAAACTCACCAAATTGTTTACATTAATTAGGTAGAGTTTATTGATGTATAACTGATATTTCTTATAAATTAAGGGTGGGGGAACAAAGAATAGAACTAAGAAAGTAAAAATAAGTTGCCAGGAATATAAAAAAGGAAAAATATATTAAATCAACATAATACTTAGCAAATATATAATTTATATATTATATCCTCCCTTTCTTTTTTTCTTCCCTTTCCTTCTTCATGTGTCCCTTCTACTTCTCTCTGCTCATATTGAGAAAAAGAAAAAAAACCATCATTGTGAGCATCAACTTGTTTACAACATTTCGTAACTTAAAAAGAAAATCTGAAAAAAGATCCTTCAGAAAGTTTGCAGATAATCCAAAGCTAGTTTTTAAGTGACAAAGTTCATCTATGATCCTGCCAAGTATGATTCTTATAATATATTCAGTGCAAGAAAATAAATGACAAGTGACATAATGAATAGAGACACACTTATCCTTAGAAAGCACAAGGAGAAAGCAGATTTGTGAGGAGGCTGCTAATGACTGCAAGTCAGTTGCCTGCAAATTGAAATGGCCAAGGTCAGCAGTGAAATAACGTTCAATGTGCTAACCGAGAGACACTTCAAGTAGGAAAGAGTGAGGTTGAAGTGCATTTCTCCCTGGTGGACCCATCAAAAGGGACTGTTTTTAACAGGTGACCTAAGTTCATCTACTGGCCAAAACCAGAATTTTACCAATGAAGCAATTAATCAGAGTACATTTTGTAGTTCACCCTAATTGGAGAAACTTTTTGTTAAACTCCCCTCTACCCCAAACCCCCTCCTGTGAAAGCATTGAGTACATAGTGAATTTAAATTAGGCTTTATTAAACAACATTATGTCTGTGTTTCAGAGGCTTTCATTTTGCATAAAAGGCCAAAATTGACATATATTCCTTTTTAAAAAAAATGAGCTCTAAAGTCTGTTAACCTTAACTTCAATTTTAGTGTAATATTTTACAACATAAAACAAGACTCTAGAGAAAATGTCATGCAGCTCTGAAATATGCACCCCCCAAAATAAAATGACCCTTCTAGACTTTGGATGGCATTTTTAGGAAATGTTTAATTTGGTTTATGAGTCAGCTCTCTGAGTGGAAATGAAACTTCAAGGATTTTAGAGTTATTTCTCAACTTTCAAAAATGTATTTTTTAATAATGATGCTTGTGAAACTAAACTTAATATTGGCTCAAATTTAAGCAACTAAAATCTTACATATCTTAGTGAGAATATTCCAATTTAAATTCTAACATTTACGCCATTGTGTTAGACTCTTAATGTCTAAGAAGTATATAAAGAAATGCATGCAGTTCTAGAATAAAAAATTCCAACCATTCTGCCTGATGTTTGAATAGTCTCTGCTGGAGCCCAAAATTGTAGTTGCCTACTCTCTGAATATCCCAGTGTCAGGGATGGCTCAGATATCCTTTACTTTGGTAATACAAATTTACTGTTTAAAAAAAAAAAATATTCCTTACCTCAGGATCTCTGTAATTCCTATGTAATGTAGTTCTTAGGAGCACAATGTTTGGATCAGCTTATATAGATTGAATCAGTGGTAGGTTGATCAACAGCCTAACTGATTTAAAGTTATGGGGGAAGGGTTGGTTTGTAGCATTTGGAAACTTTTGCAGTATAAATAGTTCCTTCATGTTTAGTTCAGGCTATCAACATGACCTTGCTAAGCATAGAATTGGGAAGAGGTGTTCTACAGTCACGTCTTGAGAGCCGTTAAGAGGTGTCTCCAGTAGCCACCCTCTTAGCGCAGTACGCAGCGTCAGTCTCATAATCTGAAGAGGTGTCTCCAGGACATCACTTTTTTTTTTTTTAATTTTAAATTTTTAATTTTTTATAAACATATATTTTTATCCCCAGGGGTACAGGTCTGTGAATCACCAGGTTTACACACTTCACAGCACTCACCAAAGCACATACCCTTCCCAATGTCCATAATCCCACCCCCTTCTCCCAAACCCCCTCCCCCCAGCAACCCTCAGTTTGTTTTGTGAGATTAAGAGTCACTTATGGTTTGTCTCCCTCCCAATACCATCTTGTTTCATTTATTCTTCTCCTACCCACTTAAGCCCCCATGTTGCATCACCACTTCCTCATATCAGGGAGATCATATGATAATTGTCTTTCTCTGCTTGACTTATTTCGCTAAGCATGATACGCTCTAGTTCCATCCATGTTGTCACAAATGGCAAGATTTCATTTCTTTTGATGGCTGCATAGTATTCCATTGTGTATATATACCACATCTTCTTGATCCATTCATCTGTTGATGGACATCTAGGTTCTTTCCATAGTTTGGCTATTGTGGACATTGCTGCTATAAACATTCGGGTGCACGTGCCCCTTTGGATCACTACGTTTGTATCTTTAGGGTAAATACCCAATAGGACATCACTTTTTAAATCTCAACTCCGCTAACCAGAAATTATGCCCTCTGGTATAATTTACTTTGTTTCACTTTTCTCAAACACAAAGTGATCTAAAAAAGCACCTGTATCATACATTGAGAATTAAATGATCTGATCCGTCTGGCACAGAGTAACGGTGCATAAGTGCTCATTATCAACATTAGTGCTCTGTTCATTTGCCGGGGCCTAACACAATACTTTAGATCCTCCTTCTACTTCATGGTCATGCAAATATTTGAATCCAGTTGTAAATGCTTCCTCAAGACCATCCCTTCTGAAGTAAAAATCTTTTTGGTAGTGTTCCTCAAGTATATTTTTATATGTTCTTTGCATTCCTCTAATTGGTCGCTCAAAGCAGATTGTACATTACAGCCTTCCCCCACACCCCACTGCCTTAGATGCCAAAATTTTCATGATAATCCAGTTTCTTGCTTATCTTAATGAAAATTGGCAACAGTCATTTCGACTGCCCTTTTAAGATAGGATAGGTACTCAATGTCTCCAACACTGCTTACTTCATCTGGAATGCTGGCCATGTCACTCGTTGACTTTTTCTGTTTTGCTCTCAGTAATAGCTTTGAATTTTCATTCTCCCAACTTAGTAGTTGTTTGTCCTAATAGGAGGCATCCTAAAATAAATACAGCATTCCAGGTGTGATGTTAAGGAGGTTGAAGTCAAGCAAGACCATCATTGTCTTTGTGCTGGATGGTGAATTTGTGGTGGCAGGACCTAAATTTACTCATATTTTACTTTTGAATCATCTGAGAAAAAGAAAATTTATCTCCTCCAAAAATTCTCCTTTTTTCCTGGACAATTTTTTTTTGAATGGATTTTGTCCAGTATTCCTCAAATTTAGTATAAGGTGGTTGAAAGTAGAGAATGTTTTTTCTTAACCCAAATTTCAAAAACACAAACCCCAAAACTAACACAAGAAGAAATCTTAAAAGCTGTGTTTTTATTAAAGGGATTGTATTTGTAATCAAAAACCTTCCTAGGAAGAATAAAAGCTTGGATGGCTTCATGGGTGAATTCAGTCAGATATTTAAGGAAGAAGTAATAGGAACCCTGCCCAATTTTTCTTTAGAAAATAGAAAAGGGGACTCTCCCCAACTGTTTTTCTTAAGAACAGCATAACAACCCAGGTACTAAAATTTGAGGTCATTACCAGAAAAAGAAAATGACAAACTGAAATCCTTCAGAAACATAAATAGACTCCTAAACAAATTATCAGTAAGTAAATCTAGGAATATATTAAAAATGAATTTATTGCAGGAATGGTTTACATTAGAAAAAAAAAACAAATAATGTGTGTCACAGAATTTCACAGGATAAAGAAGAAAAATCATACCATCTTAGTAGACACAGAAAAGTTCAACATCCGTTGATAACATATAGTGATTTCGTATAGAAAAAAAAGTTCTCAGTTTGATAAAATGCTTTAGGAAAAGCCTACAGTTAACATACTTAGTGGTAAAATAAAGCCACTTAACTGTCAGGGGAAGAATGCTGGCACAAATAATTCAAAGTATATTTCCAAAGCTGGGTAGGAGCTAGATAGACAGATTTAAAGAAATTAACCAACTAACTTAAAAGAGTTATTGCATTCTTAGACAAATCCTTTCAGTATTTACTATGGAGAAGACAATGTCCCTGGATTTATTTAGGCAAAATAAGTAAAACTATAGCTGGCCTCAGACTTCTCCTCTGAAATACTTAAATTCAGAAGGCTGTAAAGCAACTGCCTGGAGAATTTTGTCAGAGAAATTGAATCAGCCTTAAAGAAGGTATTCTTTCTCCTCAAAATTAAGGGGAACAAAGAAGATTGTTTGAAATGTGCAGAGCTGCTTAAAAAAAGAACAATAGAGCAATTTAATATAGAAAGGATATCTTGGTTTGATTTTGGACTTGGATTTACATTAGAAAATATTTACTTATAACTAAATCTGGATAGGAGTGTCATTTATATAGAATTACCATATTTGAAAGCATAAAGGTCATTTTTGCATAATAACTGCACTTAAGCTTTAGAATCAGACGCTTGTCATTTAGATATGGCTCCTGTGTGGATTTGCTGAATTACTTCCATCTTTTGACTTGGGCACCAAAAAGAAGCATATCAGTTGGGGGTAGTTCTGATGAAGGCTGTGTTCTCAGCAACCATATGCATGTATTTCTCCCCCCCCCCCAAAAAGGATTCATCATTTTGTATCAATAATAACTTTGTCTACTTGAAGAGATCCAAGTTTTTTTATTCTAATTATTTAAACTCATGATAGTATATCTGACTAGTTTCCCTGTCCCCTTTCTCTGGTATCCCTCACATACATGGCCTTCAGAAGCCTTCAATGTAACCTAATCTATCATTTGTATAATATGTACTTTTCATATTATAGACCAAACACAGGTTCTCTTAAGAAAATTTATAAAATATTTAAAATGTAGGAAAAAGAACAAAATTAAAAATACATATCCTCGCATCCAAAAAAAGAGCAAAGTAAAGCAAAATGAACCTGAAAATTTATGACATATTTATGCCATGTATTTTTTTCCTCATTGATCATTAAATTATGTGGAGTTACTATTCTCAGGACATAAAGAAATATTTCCATTATTTCTCCAGTTTAATTCCTCTTGTTTTACCTAATTGTTCTGTATAATCCACCTAATGTTTTCCCCAATATGCAAGTAATTTCTTATCACGAGTCTTTGCGTAAGATTATTATTCTTATGTAATCTTTAATTTGCCCACTGATACCTCAATAGATGACTTTGTAATCACCTTATCTCGTCCTATTGGACTTTTGTGTAATAGTGTTGGGGTTACTTGTCTTACTTCCTTTGTACCTCAAGAATCTGAGGAATAGAGGCCAGCAGCCTTCCTAAACAATACCAAGACAGAGGCTTGGCGCATCGTAGACATGCTAATCAATGTGTATTAAAGGATGAGTGAGGAGGATTCAAGTCAAATACAGGCATCCAAACATCTCAGACTACGTCTGACAAAAATAAATAAAACCCATACATGTGTTTAAATCTGCCCGCTAAAGCCCTCTTCCCATGACATTTCATATCTTGGCTTACGAGAAGCCTTTCCCTATTTCTATGAGAGCTGGCATCACATCATAGACTATGATCCCCATCAGATGGAAGACAGAATAAGTCCTTTTTTTTTTTTTTTTTTTTTAAAGTAGGATGCTGTCAGGGAATGCCTGTCTGAGCATCGGACTGTTGAGATGAGTTTCTTATTTAGTATTTGTCTTTATGTATATCTTCCTCTCTCTCTCCCATATAGGACATTGAATTTCAAACAAGATATAGAACCCCATAGTCCCTCGTGCTATGTAAAAGTGTCAGAAATTTTGTAAGAGACTTTGTCTAGAGAACAGAGCTCGAAGACACCAGACATGGTAACAGGATTTCATTAGAAGTTACACAGTTGTTTTCTTTCACACGTCTGAACCCTGTGGTGGGTGACACTGTTATTTCCCTTACTGGACATGCATTTTTGCATTGGGCCTTTGCTAATTACCTCCTTTTATTGCTCAACTCTCCACTCCTCTGACTGGGTGAATCCCTTCCTATGTGTTTCTAAAGCATCATGGGTGGGATTTTTGCCAAACCTCTCGTCACAGAGTCTTGTGGTCGCCTTTTCTGTTTAGGGGTCAGTCAGCCCCATGAGACACTGAACTCCCTATGACAGGTGGATGGCCATACTCAGCAGTCCTTCTCTAGCTTCTCACACCACTACCAGAGCACAGTGGACACTCAGGTTTCCATGTGTCCTTTCCCACTCCTTCCCTCACCAAACATTTCCTGCTTGGGCTTGTTCCAGGGAAAAGTGAAAATTAACCACAGGTCACTTAAAGCAAAGTGAGCAGACCCACCACATGGGGGGAAGGTCCCAACATAGCTGAGCAAACCAACAAAGGGTCTTTGCGATTTTGTCGACTCATTCTTCTGTAGGCCTTTTCCTATTCCAAAAGGAGTCAGGTGTTCGATAATCTTGTTTGGTGCTGATATTAAAACAGAAAAGAAAACAAAACAAAATCCACATAAAGAAGAAATACGCTTCTAGAGGGAAAATCCGTGTTTTACAAAACCCCTCATTAGATTAACCTAACCCATTTGGTTAGAAACTGGTTATATGCCTTGAGTTAGGTTATTTCCCGTTGCTAGACCTCAGTTTTCTCATTTGTAAAAGAAAAAGGGTTGAACCAAATATATTTTAGCCCCCTTGCAGCACTAACTTCTTATGATACAGAGCAAGAAATTTACCTGCACAATATATATCTTATTAGTTCTTTAAAAGTTGGTGGTATATGTTGTAATAAAAAACTACTCCTGCCCATCTTTTAAAATTCTTTTCAGTTTTCAGATATAACCAGAGCTACATTTTCTCCCCACTGTCTCACAAAATCACCATAAAGTTGGAAAAAGTTATTGCTTCTTGCACGTTTTTCATTCAGCTACTCGTTGAGGACCTACTATGTAACAGGCACTATGTTAGATACTGAAAATATAAAAGTAATGGAAAATTGAGTGATCTCCATTTAATAAATGCTGAAATCAAATGATTTGCCAGGACCCGAACCTGGCACTACCAAACCTGATCTCTCTCTTAAGTCAACCAATAAATCAACCATTATTCCATAAAACTTTGAAGCTTCTCTTATTTCTGGGTTCTGTTTTGGAAGTCAAGATTAAAAACAAAAAATCTAGGTATTTTTAAAGATGGTGCTTAGCCAGAAATACATGTACTCATCTGAAAACTTGGCCTGGAAACAGATTCCACTTGGAAACTGGCTCTACCCCCCAGTTGCCAAAAGAGCCTCATAGCAGGAATGTGACCCCAACAAGAGAGATACCGAGTATGTGTGAGTGAAATCACTGTGGGGTTGGTGCGAAACAGCTGTGTGATTAAGGAGCCAAACTTTCAAGTTAAAAAATAGAATTAATGGGATAGTTAGCCTTGTTGAAAAGAAATTTAAAGTGAAACATATAACGGGCTTGGTTTTCTTTTGTGAGTGCTGGAAAATGAGCATGTCACACCTGGTGCCAGGGCCTTGTACCAGGACTGTGAAGAGTGCATGAATTCTGCCTATGTTCTGCTCTAGGAAGAGACAGAAGATAGACGTTCACCCAATCTTTGTTTCTCACCTTGCTTAATCCTTCTCGCCTTCCCATCTACCTTCTACCTGTTGTATCTCTTCTCCTCTCATCACTTTTTATTTGTTAAAATGAACACTGAGAATCTATTTTCAAATCCTCTGTTAGCCATGTAGAACAAATATGTAATATTGAGTCCGAAAAAGACCCTGCTTTCAAGGGTGTCATGATTGATAGGGGAGAGGAGACATACACATATGTGTGACCTGGATGTAACGCTGGTTCCTCATGCTCAGTCTTGGTTGATTACATGTTAAAGAGAAAAAAAAAAAAACACGATGTCTAAAAACTATAAGTAGGGTACACATATTTTAAATAACTTTAACATCTAACAAGTTATTAGAAAATTAGTGTAAGTATTTCCTTGGATCATTCTCAAAAACTGGTGAGTGTCGAGGCATTTGGGTGGCATATGTTTGGTATGCAGACAAAACCTTTCCTATAATTTTCTGGTGAATCTGTTTCTCTCTCTTTCTCCAGTTGTTAGTATCCTCTTCCTTAGCATTTTGCTAATCAATTTCTTATATTTCCTTCTATTCTGGTTTTGGCCACTAGGAGTTTTTTCCCACTTAACCAACCCATCAAGTTGCTCTAGGATCAACAGACACCTTTGAACTCCAGCCACCCTGTCTTTCCTTGCTTCTCAGGTAGGAAATGATCTAGGACACTCCATTTATTCTCTCCCTCACTGCTTTTTCTGTGAGAATTTGCGTATCATTTCCAGTGAATAGAATGCTCCACTTTCTTATTTCTTTTTACATTTAATTACATTTACATTTCATTGTGTCCAAGAAGGAGGAGGTTGTGAATGGGAGTGGCTGTTAATGGATCCTAGTGAACATGACCCTAGAGATTGGAGCAGACCCTGAAAAGGGCAAGGGATAATAGCTCAGAAGAATTTGTCAGTGCTTGCTTTTATTTTATGGAAACCTTAGTCAAATCTATAGTGAACTGCTATTGGATAATATGACCTTGCGTGTTATTTTCTGGGAACAGCTTTCATCTACTGCAGAGAATCAGATACATGAAGTACATGTGGAAAGATAGAGAAAAAAGAGAATCTTGACAGAATCCCTCATTACACATACCCCTGAAGCCCAGTCATTTCTGCCCATCTCTGCTGTGGAACAAATCCACTTCACCACAAGAAGGTTCCCATTTTTGCTTAAGAGAGTGAATTCCTGTCACTTTTAATTCAGAAGGTTTTAACAGTTTCAAAAATAGTTACCACAAATCCTGGGAGGATGGCATTTTCGTCCTGATTTTATAGGTGGCGAAATTGAGGCTGAGAGAAATAGGAAATTATAAATCATTTGGAAGGATTCATTCTGAGTATGTTGTGTAGACATATGTAAGTACAGAATTTGTTCAAGGAAAATACCTCTTCCTGCAGTTCACGCTGTGTGTGTGTGTGTGTGTGTGTGTGTGTGTGTGTGTTTCAGTGTAATCACATCTCTGTGTCCTTTTCTGTGTGTGCATGTGATGAAAAGGTGAGGAAGAAAAATGAGAACGGGAGGGGATGAGGTAAAATTTGGAGCAGAGGAAGTGAAGGCTATGTGTGAAATGATGCAAATCTTGAGCTTGATGAAAAGAAACACACACACAAATCTGTAAGTCATTGTAAGGGTGTTAGAAATGTCTATTTTTCAAGCCACTTGATCTTCATGTTACTTCTTTCTACCCACCTTTCAAGTACCCAGTAATCTGAAAAAAAAAAAAAAAAAAAAAAAAGATGATAGACTCAATTCTTTCTGTCCCTTTTGACAAATAAAGACAGCTCTCAACAAGATGGTAATGGCAGCTTCTCCAAATTATCCTAAAAATACTGCCAGAGTATCAGCCTTTCCCTGAACTGCCTTGTTATCCTAATGCAATTATGTAACTATCTAATCTTTGTGTCAGTGCAGTAGTCAGGAGGCAGAAGAAAAAAAAAATCCTGCAAAACCATAATGACTGAACATTTAAAGTAGAGGTGACTGATTAATGGCTGTTTCTACTTTAATATCAAATCTTTTAGCTCCTGGTGTCTGGACCTATAGCTTTTTAAGGTTCCTGAGCTCATCAATTTTATACTCAACAAATTCATTTTAATGCCTACAAATGTTATAACTTTCCTAAGCCAGCTTTCTACCCACCCCACCCCACTCCGTGTCCTCTAATCATCCTAAATGTAGCCAGGGGCAGGTGATAGAGCTTCCTGTTCAGTGGTCAGTAAAATGAAGACGATCCAGGATACGAGGAATGGATGGCTTGTCATGAAACCTACAAAGAGATACTTTTCCTGGCTTAATGTCTTCCTGTGCAGGATAGATTGAACTGTCCATGAAATCTACCTATCTTCTGTGAGGATACATTTTTTTTTTTTTTTTAACATTAAGGGAACTAAAGTATGAGAGAAAAATCACTTGAAGTATAAACTTGTAAGATTTTAAAGCTGTAAGGAACTGAAGAAACACTATTGCTTTTGCTTCACATTGAATGGACGAGATCTCCGGGGTTCAGTGAGGGAGGCTTCTGTACTGAAAATAACCTGGAGGAGGTCTACCTAGATAACAGGTAGATTCAACATCATTTTGACTTCCCTTTTATCTGCATTTCAGAGATTTTCTACAATGAACATGTATCATTCTTTCAGAAGTGTTACTGTGTTTAAATAACGTAAGTTTGGCGACAGCCAGATCTGAGAGTGAGTGTTCACTCTGTCATTAAGTGTTGGGTGATACTAAGAGGTTATTTAACCTCTTTGATGCTTGGTATTATCTCCATTTTATTTATTGTTTATTTTTATTTTTTATTTTTTTATTGTCTCCATTTTATAAATAAAAGTACTTGTATCAGTCTTGCAAGAATAGTGTGAGGACTTTACAGAATAAAATACTGAGATAAATAGCACGTGATTCATTTTTCCTGTTCCCTAACTACATTCAACAAGACACCCAACTTAAATGTCCCCAGTGCTTTCTCTCTCTCTCTCAAGTCAGTGAAAGTGTCTGTTTTGGTTATGAATGAAAACTGAAGAGTTTTCATTTCCTGTTTGAACTTCCAGTCCCCTATTACAACCAGGGAGCTTTTTCCAAATCCTCTGGACCACCCAGGTTTAGGCAATGCCTATGAACGATTCTGTTTTCATCACTAAGGGAGAAATCCCCAATTAAATCATGCTTGGTAAAGGCTGATTGAAGACCAACAGATTTCTTTTGCTGTTAAGAACTGGATCTTCCTCTCCACGGATGTGGAACATGGGGCCCAATGTACAGGTCCTCAGTGTGATGTAAGTAATAATTAAGATGATAATAAAAATAGCTAACATGCATTGATCACTTACATGTTCTTGGCCCTCTGCTAAGTACTTCAATAGTGTCTGTGTTTAATCCTTCTAATGCACCTCCAAAGCAGTTAGTAAATCTTTGCCTAACTAAGGGTTAGGGAGATAAAATGAATCAGTCAAGGTCCTACAGCTCTGAAGTGGTAGATATGGGAAGGAGCCCTGAGGTGTTGGACTCCAGGTACAATGCTGTTAACCACTGATGTATAACTTAACCTTGTTCACTGGGATTCGAAGGCTTAGGGGGGCAAGATAATTGGGGACAGGATTCTAAGTCTGACTTGTGTCAACGGAGAAAAAAGAATACGGCTAATTAGAGTGTAAGGTTAATATTGAAGAAAATGTCAGTAGAGGGATCTACGTCTCATCATTCATTCAGTTTTTTCACTTTGTATCTGTTCATTGAATGTCTACTAATCATCTAAGAGCTGGCGATACCACATCTAAGAGCTGGCGATACCACAAAAAATAAAGTATGATCCATATTTTTTTAGAGCTTACTCAGCGTGGAGCCCTTAGTATTTACTTGCTGTTGTCAGAAGAGAACTACCTATTGTATTTTAACTCATTTTCAAACATTACTCATCTCTCATAATGACCACATGGAATATACAGCTTTGTCCTCATTTTATAGATGAAACTACAGGAATTAAAAATTTTGCCAGTTCACTAGGTTGCAACTTTAAGAGCTGTGTTCTCACTACTCATCTGTGCTTGCCTCCTGGGGAATGGAGCAAGAACACCCAGGTCTGTGCACTAGTTCTGTAATGTCTGGTTTAGTGAGGCTGGCTTTGCATTCTCTCTCTATCGCATCCATAAATGGAGAGACAATGACCTATACCACATACTTAGTACACAGCGGATATCTCATTGGATCCTCACTATAGCACTTCTAAATGAACACTTGTACATTTCGCCTATTGTCCCTCCATGGATGAGGAAACTGAGGCTCAGAACTATTAGTGGCCTGCTAAATGTCACAACGGTCAATAAGAAGCAGAGTCCAAATTCATTCTCTACCAGTCTGATTCCCAAATTTACCCTCTGTTTTTCCACTGCTGTCTCCTTCATTATTTTTAACTCATTTGATCAGTGCAGGAGCCCTGACATCTTTAGCTAAAAAGAAATAAACTTTGATCCCTGGGTTGGTGTTCTTCTACCAAAGCCATGCTTAATTTAAGAAAATGTGTGTCTGCATGCTCACAGAGACAGAATGTAGAGGCCGACTTGGATGGAAACGCATTTTGGAATTAAGAATTTGTGATGGTCTGTGTGTGTAGTGACCAAGCGTGCTCCGGGCTCCCTGCTCAAGTACTGTGTGTTGTTTCTTTGATAACTACCTCCCTACCCAGTGTGCTTAATTCCTTGCTAACTCGTCGATAATTCACAGCAATGTATTTGAAAAATGCTCCTTGATAACTCATTTCTCAGTGTGGATCCATGGAAAGATACTCCCTGTAAACAAAGCAAACAACAACAAAATTACTAAGTAATTAATTACAAAGTAGTAAAATAAAAAGTTATCCCGACCTCTAGCCCCAGAGCCACCACCTATGAATGTGTGAGTAGCATCCTTGAGTACCTTGTCTTGTCAAGACACAACTGTACAGAAACAGGATGCGCACAGCTTAATAACATTGTGCGGATTGACGTGAGCATTGGTAAGTCTTGATTCCAAGCCCAAGTCTGGTTCTGATACAAACTGACTATTACTTGTAGGCAAATAAATGAGCATTTCTGGTCATAAGTTCCCTGATTTAGTAAAGGCAAGGCACATTCTTTTGCCCAGGAACTGTGTTTTCTCATTCGGTCTGGAGGAAGAAATGGGGTGTGAGGGGAGGTTTTCTCTAGTATCAGATCCTGAAGCAGAGGAGCTGAAATTATGTGACAGTTTCTAGCTCAAGTATTCTGTGCATCTGTGGCTTCATAGTAATCCATGTATTGCTAAACAATTCGTTGTTTTAGTTATGTATCACTTCAGTTATAATGCGCTAATGTCCCAGATGAAGTAGTCGTTTCAGAGGTAAGAGTAAAAAGAATAATGCAGGGCCAACTAAGAAAGGCAAAGTGCAACATAATTTTGCCCTGCCATGTCCTCGGGTTTATCTGAGTCTATGTATATAGGATCTGAACATATAAATATGAAAGGTAATGATCTAGAAAAGGGTTGGCGAGTTGTTTTTTTCTTCCTGTGAAGGACCAGATAGTAAATTGGAAGGTCATATAACCTTTAAAATGTAAATACTTAAAAATGTAAACATCCTTAGCTTCCAGGCTGTAAGAAGTATAGGCAGGGAATGATTTGGACATGGATCATAGTTTGCTGACCCTTGATCTAAAAGATTAAAATTTATTCCAGAGACCTTTGCAGAAAGGTTTTTAGCCGATGAAGTAAATAATATGTAGGGAGAATTAAAAAGTTCAAACAAAAATAAAATATTTTAAAATTCATAACTAAAGAGTTTGGAAAATGTATTTATTTAAACAATTCAAATACATTTTCAGTTTGGTTGGTTGTTCCCCCCCCCCCCCCCCACAACTCACTTGCTCCCATGAGGGTGTTCAGCCTTCCCGTTGTGAAGCTCGTTCCTGCTACCTGGGATTGGAACAAGTATGTGTACAGTACGGGATCCCAAGTGAAGCCAGACTGCCGAAGCCCACGTTTCGTGCATGATCCCTCCTTTCTTGATAGGACTTTTCTAGAGACTGCTCTCCACATTCCACACCATGAGCGTCCTTTCCACAAGCAGTTTCCTCTTGGGCTTTCAAGTTTTGTTAGTGGAAGTCTCATGAATATATTATTTCAAAGTCTTGGGACTTTAAACAGCCTCCTGATAATCTATCACCTGGGGTAAAAGGAAAATAGTTGAAATGGATGACGGTTTATGCTGTGAAAACTCCAAGGGTAGATAAGACATTTCGCCTTTTATTTTCCCCTTTCTGCAAATAGAATTGCTGAATTTAGGATATGATGGTTTCTTTTTTGAATACTTTTTGGGGAAGTGTGTGTGATTTGAACGTCCTGTGACTAAGGAAACTGAAGCTTCATTTAATTATTGATTTTTTTTCCTTATGACATGCAGAATTAATGGATTAGGATTGATGTTGAAAAATATATAAATTCTGTTGCTCAAGATTCTGTAGCCCAGTGGAGTCCTCTGCACTGACTTAACTAGATGTATTTAGATCATCTCAACTAAAACTGCTTTAAAATATAGCCTCATGTCTGAATATAATACAAGTACCTCCTTTTGCTTTGATTCTATTCATATATATTTGTTCCCATCTTCAAAGATTTCCTGATCCTCACTTGGCTTTGACATTACCCTTTCAACACCATCATTGATCTCAGGCCAATGACCACACTGTGAACCACAGTGAACAGTGGCAGTGAACCACACTGCCTTGGAACTGTTCCTCAGACAAGCTGATTGAATTGCCGGCCCCACCTTAGTCAAGGTGGCCACTTCCATCCCAGAGCTATAAAACACAGACTAGAACAACCTGACCATTCTACCTCAGTGGGCAAGTTACAAGCAAGCAAGGGCGGATCTTTCTTACTCTTTCCTTAAGCTCTTTCCCCTCTTTTATTTATTTATTTTTTTAAATATATAAGACTACAAATAAAGTCAGATTGCAGTAATTGTTGAGCTGAAGATCCAGAACATTGTCACGGGCAATATTGTTAAAATAATAAGGAATGAAAGTTTTGGACTCTTACAAAATGGCTTTACAACCAGCCAAGTTAGTGAATTGCTCTACATTCTGCGGCATGAGGGGTAACTAGTGCATATATCACTGTCATTTCCTCTTACAAAACCTAGAAAATACCAAATAACTGCCAAATTACTACATTCTGAGTATCACTCCTTAGTATGAGTTTTAGTTCAAGACAGTCCCCACCCCCCACCCCCCACCCCCCTCCCCCACACACACTGATAGGAATATTGTCCTGCTTTCGTCTCTAAACATTTTTCTCCCTTTGTCATTTTTTCAATCTCTGATTCTTTCCTAACAAAAAAAGATTTATTCGGTGCCGTATGTCTCCTAGGAAGTCATGATGAAAGAAACATGCAGAGCCTAACCTCATGGAATTGGAAGATTTTCTTCTTCCTGGCATCCTCCTTTTGCTACTTCTAGCGACCTTCTTTTCCTGGCTTCCCTTATAACGCTTCCTTCCGTTTCTTCCCCTGGTGATATTCCTGCCCTGGGCAGAGCTGCAGTGCCTAAGTACCATATATCTCTGGGCATTTCTGTTGATAAGTGGTTTCACCTGCTGTGGTTATACTGTGTGAAATGCACACCTATTTTTTGAAGGAATGGAGATAATTGGAAGAGAAAGTGAACAGCAGTTGAAGGCTGTGCCATTCAAAACTGGGAACGCTCTGTTCAAAACTGTTACTGTTTAAAAACACAAAGTCACCTCAAATCACTGACCGATTCTTCCTTCCCATCTCTAGTCCAGAGTGGTCATAATGGCATAATATAACATGTTCTTAGACTTCTATACTCTAAATAGATTAAAATGTACATATAAAAAGTAGAACGTATGAAAAATGTTGTACCTTCAGTACTAAGTGAAGTCATGGGTCAGAACCAAAGACTTCCTGGGAGTGCATTTTGAGTGTTCTCTGTAGTTAAATTATAGTTTAACAAAAAGCAGCTGGTCACTGCATGAAAGATAGTACTAAAAGCTACAAGGCTAGAAACAAAGTTGACAAAAGAGTGTAACAGACCAAAATATAAGAATTTCCTAAACCTCTCTGTCCCTAAGGTCTTGCTCTTTGATGTGTATCTAAGTCATTTTTTTTTTCTCAACAACTAAATCATTCTTTGGTCACAGACCAGAAAACCAGCACTGGGGAGTATTCATCTGGGAGACACAAAATAATGTGGTTTGGGAATGGCACTTTTTATTTTCGAAGAAAGAAACTAAAACTATCCATCTGGGGTACAAAAAAATCTGTCAACCATTATCAAAATGATTTACTTAAGAGCCATTTAATGAGATTCATTAATTTAAAGAGATTAAAAACAGTCTGTATTAAAGGACATTTTGACAGAAAAAAATAGGTTATAATAAAAGCTGAAAATCAGCAGTCTCTCTTTTTATCAAAGACGATGCGCAACTTTCCGCAAAGTCTTCTTCATTCAAAGGGAAATTCAAGATCTGATTCAATTAATAGCAGTCTTTAACCAGGATATAAAGAAAGTTTGCAGTAGGTCAGAGTATTAACTGTACTACCGACAAGAACACACAATGTTCAGTATTTTCCTGGAGGGACATCTAAAATGAAATGGAAGTGAAGAGGTAAACCCATATACATTTAACAGAGAGCAACCAGGCCTAGAAACAAAGCTGACTTTTAACAAAGTGAACAAACAAATTCCCTATTCCTCCTTACGTTTAAGGAAGCAGTTGTGTATAAAGTTAGTGAGAGCATCTTTTCCTCTCTGAGTCCTGATTCTTGAGAGTGTATTAAATACATTAACTTCCTTCAAACAATAAATAACATAATACTCTTTCTTTTAGAAACCATTTAAAAATATATAATAAATATACAAGAATGACTGTCTTTGTGAAGTAGTGATTTTGGGAAAGGGAAGTGTAGGAATAAGTACATGAAATTTAAAAGGGAAATCTATAGAAATAAGACCATTTATACTCATCCAAAATACATACATACATATGTACGTACAAATGACTGAAGAGTTGAGGTATGTGGGTCTCTCAGAATCTAAGTGAATGGGGTGCCTGCGTGGTGAGGTTGATTAAACATCTGCTTTTTGCTAAGATCATGATCCCAGGGTCCTGGGACGGAGCCCTGCATTGGGCTCCCTGCTCAGCATGGAACCTGCTCCTCCCTCTCCTTCTGTCTGCTGCTCCCCCTGTTTGTGCTTGTGTGCTCTCTCTCTCTCTCTCTGTGTCAAATGAATAAATAAAATCTTAAAAAAAGAAAGAATCTGAGTGAGTAACTTCAACCACAGAAGAAGCAAAGATAGAAGGCGTTGTGTTAAAGATAGAAGGCAAGGTCTTCCGGGAAGAAAGTGCTGAGATGGATGTAGAATTGTAAAGGTGTTTTGGGGGCTTATTTTTTTTTTTAAGTTTTTATTTAAATGCATTAGCTTACAGAGTAATATTAGGTTAAGGTACACAATCCATGGCTTCCAAACTTCCATACACCTCCGGATGTTCATCACAATGCCCTTCTTAATCCCCATCACCTACTTTACCCATTACTTCATCTACTTCCCTTCTGGTAGTTAACAGTTCTTATAGTTAAAAGTCTGTTTCTTGGTTTGCTTCTCTCGCTTTTTCCCCCTTTCCTTCTTTGTTTTGTGTCTTCAATTTCACATATGATCAAAATCATATATTTGTCTTTCTCTGACTTTTTTCACTTAGCATTATACTCTCTAGCTCCATCCATGTTGTTGCAAATGGTGAGATTTCCTTCTTTCTTACGACTCAACAATATTCCATTGGATATATATACCACATACTCTTTATCCATTCACCAAATGATGGATACTTGGGCTGTTTCCAGGATTTGGTATACTAGATAATGCTGTTGTAGGCATTGGGGTACATAGATCCTTTCAAATTAGCATTTTTGTATTCTTTGGGTAAATACCTAGTAGTATAATTGCTGGATTATAGGGTAGTTCTATTTTTAACTTTTTGGGGGAACCTCTGTAGTGACTCTACCAATTTGCAATACCACCAGCAGTGCAAGAAGGTTCCCCTTTCTTCACATATCCTCGCCAACATCTGTTGTTTCTTGTGTTGTTGGTTTTAGCCATTCTGGCAGGTGTGAGGTGATAACTCATTGTTTGGATTTGCATTTCCCTGATGATGAGTGATAATGAACATCTTCTCATGTATCTGGTGGCCATCTGCATGTCTTCTTTGGGAAAATGTCTGTTCAAGTTTTCTGCTGATATTTTAATTGGAGTATTTGATTTTCAGGTGTTGAAATGTATTAAGTTCCTGATAGATTTTGGATAGTAACACTTCACTGGATATGCCGTTTGCAAATATCTTCTGCCATTCTGTGGGTTTTGTTGATTGTTTCTTTCGCTGTGCAGAAGCATTTTATTCTGATGAAGTTCCAGTAGTTTATTTTTGCTTTTTTTTTTCCCTTTGCATCAGGAGACATATCTAGAAAGAACTCGCTATGGCTGATGTCAAAGAAGTTGCTACCTGTGTTCTCTTCTAGGATTTTTATGGCTTCAGATCTCACATTGGTCTTTAATCCATTTTGGATTTCTTTTTGTGTATGGTGTTAAGAAAGTGGTCCAATTTCATTCTTATGCATGCTGCTGCCCAGTTATCCCAGCACCATTTGTTGATAAGATAGTCTTTTTCCCATTGGATATTCTCTCCTGCTTCGTTGAAGATTAATTGACCATGTAATTGTGGGTTCATTTCTGTTTTCTATTCTGTTCTTTTGATCTATGTGTATATTTTTTGTGCCAGTACCTCACTGTTTTCATCACTACAGCTTTGTATCTTAACAAAATCAGGAGTTGTGATGCCTGCAGCTTTGCTTTTCTTTTGCAAGATGGCTTTGGCTGTTAAGGGTTTTTCATGGTGCAGACAGGATTCTGGTTCTGTGAAAGATGATGTTGGTATTATCTAGAAATTGCATTAAATGCATAGATTGCTTTGTATTATAGACATTTTAACAATATTCATTCTTCCAATCTGTGAGAATAGATTGTCTTTCCATTTCTTGTTCTTTTCAGTTTCTTTCATCATTTGTATAGTTCTCAGGGTATAGGTCTTTTGTCTCATTGGTTAGATTTATTCTTAGGTATCTTGCTGTTTTTGGTGCAATTAAAAATAAGACTGATTCCTTAACTTCTTTTTATTGCTTCATTATTGATGCATAGAAATGTAACTGATTTTTGTGCATTGATTTTTTTTTATCCTGACACTTTACTGACTGCATTTATAGCAGTTTTTTGGTAGAGTCTTAAATGTTTTCTGTATATACTATCATGTCACCTGCAACTAAGGGAAGTTTTGTTTATTCCTTGCCAATTTGGGTGCCTTTTTTCTTTTCTTTTTTTTTCCTTGTTGTTGTCTGATTGCTGTGGTTAGGGCTTCCAGTACTGTTTTGTATAGAAGTAGTGAGACTGGACATCCCTGGCTTATTCCTAATCGTAGAGGAAAAGCATCTAGTTTTCCTCTGTTAAGGATGATACTAGCTGTGGGTTTTTCGTTGATGACATTTATTATGTTGAGGTATGTTCCCTTTAAACCTACTTTGTTGAGGGTTTTTATCATAAATGGATGTTGTACTTTGTCAAATGCTTTTTGTCTCTTGAAATGTTCACATGGTTCTTATCCTTTCTTTTAGTGATGTGATGTATCATGTTGATTGGTGTGCAAATATTGAGCCACCCTTGCCACCAGGAAGAAATCCCACTTGATAGTGGTGGATGATTTTTTTTTTTTTTAATGTATTGGTGGAGTCTGTTTGCTAGTATTGTTGAGGATTTTTGCATCTGTGTTCATCAGGGGTAGTGGCTCCTAGTTCTCTTTGTCAGCGGTGTCTTTATCTGGTTTTGGTATCAGGGTAACGCTGACTTCATAGAATGAATTCAGAAGTTTCCCTTCCTTTTTATTTTTTAGAAATAGATTAAGAAGAATGAGTAATAACTCTTCTTTAAATGTTTGGTAATATTTGCCTGTGAAGTCCTCTGGCCCTACACTTGTGTTTGTTAGGAGTGTTTTGATTACTGATTCAGTTTCTTTGCTGATTATCAGTCTGTTGAAGTTTTCGATTTCTTCCTGCTTCAGCTGTGGTAGTTTCTATGTTTCTAGGAATTTATCCATTTTTCCTAGGTTGTCCAGGTTGTTGGCATATTATTTTTTATAATATTCTCTGATGATTATTTGTATTTCTGTGATGTTGGTTGTTATTTCTGCTCTCTTATTTGTGATTTCATTTATTTGGGTCTTTTCTCTTTTCTCTGGATAAGTCTGGCTAGAGGTTTGTCAATTTTACTGATTTTTTGAAAGAGCCAGTCCTTGATTTCATTGATGTGTTCTATTGCTTTTTTAGTTTCTCTATCAGTTATTTCTGCTCTAATCTTTATTTCCTTCCTTCTGCCTTCTTTAGGCTTTATTTGTTATTCTTTTTCTAGCTCCTTTAGGTGTAAGCTTAGGTTATTTTTTTGAGATTTTTTCTTGCTTTTTGAAGTAGGCCTGTATTACTATAGACATCCCACTTAGAGCTGTTTTTGCTGTATCCCAGAGATTTTGGACTGTTGTATACCCATTTGATTTGTTTCCATGTATTTTTTTATGTCTTCTTTGATTTCCTGGATGACCCATTTATTGTTTACTAATATATTGTTTGAGCTCCATGCATCTGTGTTCTTTCTGAATCTTTTCTTGTATTTGTTGAGGATTGTTTTGTGGGCTAATATGTAGTCTTGGAGAATGTTCCATGTGAACTTGAAAAAAAAAATGTGTACTCTTCTGTTTTCCAATAGCATGTTCCGAATGTATCTGTTAAATCCATCTGGTTCAATGAGTCATTCAAACCCACTGTTTTCTTGTTTATTTTCTGCTTTGATGTTCTGTCCATTGATGTAAGTGGGATATTAAGTCCCCTACTATACTATTACTGTATTATTTTCAGTTAGTTACTTTATGTTTGTTACTTTTATATATTGGGGTGCTCCCATGCTGGGTGCATAAATATTTTCAATTATTATATCTTCTTGTTGAATTGTCCCCTTGATTATTAAATAATGTCCTTCTTTGTCTCTTATTGCAATCTTTGTTTAAAGTCTAGTTTGGGGGCATCTGCCTGGCTAAGTTGGGGGAATATACAACTCTTGATTTTAGGGTCATGAACTCAGGCTTCACATTGGTGATACAGATTACTTAAATAAATAAAAACATTTTTTTTTAAAGTTGAGTTTGTCCAATGTAAGTATTACTAGTCCAGCTGTCTTTTGACATGCATTTGTGTGGTGAGTGTTTCTCTATCCCTCATTTTCAATCTGCAGGTGACTTTAGTTCTAAAATGAATCTCGTTTCAACAGCATATAGAAGGGTCTTATTTCTTTTTTTTTTAAGCTATTTGATACCCAATGTATGAAGTCAATTTACATTCAAAGTAATTATTGACAGATATTTGTCAAAAATATTGCCAGTGTATTTCTTGTTTTGTGGTTGTTTCTAAAGCTTTTCTCTGATCCTTTCTTTCATGTTTTGCTGATTTTCTTTAGTGATATATTTGGATTTTTTTATCTGTATTCTTTGCTTATATTAGTTACTTTTGATTATGGTTACACTTAAGTTTGTATATAGCCTCTTCTGCAAAGTCTATATTAAGCTGATGGTTTTTCAAGTTTGAACCCATTCTGTTCTCCCCTTCTCTCCACATTTTATGTATGTTACTGTATTTTATGTCCCTTTTTGTTGTATGAGTTTCTTGTTTGATACTTACAGAAATATTCATTTTTACTGCTTTTGTGTTTCCTGCCTTAATATATTATCATTTTTGGTCTCTCCTTTCCACTCAAGACCCCCTTTTAGTTTTTCTTATGGGGCTTGTTGAGTGGTCATGAACACCTTTAGTTTTTGTTTATCTGGGAAATTCTTCATCTCTCCTTGTATTCTGAATGATAGCCTTGCAGGATAGAGTATTCTTGGTTCCAGATCTTTTCCATCCCCCACTTTGAATAGGTCACTCTGCTCTGTTCTGCCTTGCCAAGCTTCTGTTGAAAAATCTCCAGCTAGCCTTATGGGTTTTCTCTTATAAGTTAATGACTTCTTTTATCTTGCTGTTTTTAAGATTTTTTTTCTTTATCATTATATTTTGTATTTTAACTACAGTATGTCTTGGTGTTGGCCTGCTTCTGTTGATTTTTTTTTCAAGACTTTATTTATTTACTTGACAGATAGAGATCACAGGTAGGCAGAGAGGCAGGCAGAGAGAGGGAGAGAGAGAGGGGAGGAAGCAGGCTCCCTGCTGAGCAGAGAGCCCGATGTGGGGCTCGATCCCAGGACCCTGGGACCATGACCCAAGTGGAAGGCAGAGGCTTTAGCCCACTGAGCCACCCAGGCACCCCGCTTTTGTTGATTTTTATAGGAGTTCTCTGTGCCTCCATGATCTGGATGTCTGTTTCCTTCCCTAGATTAGGGAATTTTTCAGGTATTATTTCTTCAAACAAGCTTTCTGCCACCCTTTATCTTTTTTCTTCTTCTAAGTCCCCTATAATATAAATGCTGTTATGTTTGCTGGAGTCCCTGAGGTCTCTAAGTCTCTTTTCATTTTGCAAAATTCTCTCTCTTTTGCTTAACTTCATTGCTTTCCATTACTTTGTCTTCTAGATCATTAATTTGTTCCTCTCCTTCCTCTAGCTTGCTGTTCTTTGTATCGAGCATGTTGTTAATCTAGTTCATCACACTCTTCATCTTTGCTTCATTATTTTTTTTAAGTCTTTTATCTCTGTGATAAGGATGTTACTGATGTCTTCCATCTTTTTCTCAAGTTCAGTGCATATATTTACCATCATTGCTTCAGGCATGTTACTTATAATCTTTTTCACTTAGATCTCTGGCTGTGGCCTTATCTTGTTTCATTTGTGGTAAATTTTTCTGTATTTGAATTTTATCTACTTTTCTGCCTTCCTGTCTCTTTTAGAAACCCTGTTAGGTCTCCTGCTCCTGAAAGTAATGGTCTTATGAAGAAGAGATCACATAGTGCCTAGGGCCTGGTTCTTCAGGGAGTGTGTCTGGTGTGTGCTGTGTACACTCTGCTGTTGTGTTCTGGCTGCTTTGTCCTTCATGCCATTTGTCTTTAGAGGCTCTTTGCCTGCTTTGGGCACTGTTTAGTCTCTTGACTGAAAGCAGTAAAGTTTAACTAGGGGTGTTCTGGTCTGCTTGTGAAGTGAGACCCGTCACCACTTCCCCTGGAACTGAGGTCCTGCAAAAACTCTTTGGTCAGGAAACTTGGTGTGGGCAGTGGCCTTTGTTGGTCTTCTTCAGGGACTACCCTACTGGGGCTGAGGCAAACATGACTGACAAGGGCTGTTCCACCAGAGTGCAGAGGGGTGAGGCTTGGTGTAAGCAAGTTTGGCTGCCACTGTTGATGTTATGCTGCTTTCCACGGGTGGCTTTTTGTTTATGCTGGGGGACAGGGAAGGAAATGGTTCCAGCCAGCTCCTTTGTTCTCAGAGACATGTCTCTGTGATTACAGCCTTACGGACACCCTCTGCAAAGAGCAAATAATCTCTTCTCTCTGTGCCTCATGCACTCTTCAGTTCACTGTTTCCATGTTGTATGCTTCTATGTTGTTCGTCTGCCTTGTCTCCAGAAGCAGTATTGTGCCCTCTGGTCTCTACGCCAACCATACCTGTTAAGTTTTAAAACTCTAGACTTTAAGCCCCACTTGTTGCAAAAACTCAGAAAATTCAGCCCCTCTTATTTTCCAAGCCAGTGGCTCTTGGGAGATGTGCTTTTTGCTCATTCCCTTGTGTGCTTCTCTTTCTCTCACCATTCTCTTGCTTCCTTTAAGGAGCCATGATCCATTTCCCCCCTAAACCATAGCTCCACACTTCATACATTCTTCAATGTGGCTTCTCTCCCTTTAGTTGTGGAATTTCTTCTGTCAGTCTTTAGGTTGATTTCTGAGGTACTTAGGGTGATTCAGTAATTATCTAGTGTGTTCATAGTTTAAGGTAAGCCTAGGGTCTTCCTATTCCACCACCATCTTCCAGCTCCTTGAGGTAATGTTTTTAAAAGGTAAAAGAGGGTAGTAGTGGGATTGTGCAGGGAAAGCTCCAAACCATAATGTAGATCCTTTCCTATGGGAAAGAAGAGGCATGGTGATAAGATTGGACAAAAAGAACCTCAAATTGAAATGTAGATTTGGAAATTTCTTAGGGAACCCAAGGGAGAATTTTCTCACTGGATAGCCCCGAATTGGGATAGAAATAGCCAAGTCCCTGTGCCTGTCTTGGGTTCATTCGTGAGGATTGCTGAGGAAGAGCATGGCCTTGGTTGGAAAACTGAGATGGATCCTGAAGACATTAGCAGGTGAAGGCTGTTAGCTAACTGCACTTGTTGCCCTTGGACAGAAAGTTCCTTTTTCAGGGGAGGTCTGAGCAGCACATCTCCATAGCTGTCACTCACAGAAAAAACATTTTTCCTTTCAGTTCTATCACAATTTACTCTCTGTGACTTCAAAGAACATTTTATTTTTTTTTATTTTTATTTATTTATTTGACAGAGAGAGATCACAAGTAGGCAGAGAGGCAGGCAGAGAGAGAGAGGAGGAAGCAGGCTCCCCGCTGAGCAGAGAGCCCGATGCGGGACTCGATCTCAGGACCCTGAGATCATGACCTGAGCCGAAGCAGCAGCTTAACCCACTGAGCCACCCAGGCGCCCTCAAAGAACATTTTAAATGGGGAACATACTCTTAGTCTATACTTTTTTTTTTCTCATTAAAAGCCTACATTTCAAGGGCACCTGGGTGGCTCAGTTGGTTAAGCAACTGCCTTCAGCTCAGGTCATGGTCCCAGGGTCCTGGGATTGAGTCCCTCATAGGGCTCCCCCTGCTCTGTGGGGGAGGCTGCTTCTCCTTCTCCCTCTGCCTGCTACTCAACCCACTTGTGTTCTTTCTCTTTGTGTCAAAGAAATAAATAAAATCTTTAAAAACAAACAAACAAACAAACAAAACCTGCATTTCAGGCAGATTAAATGACTTGGACAGGATCTCACATCATTTGTTGGAGTCCTTTAAGTAATTTTAAGGTAATTTTCCCACTTAATTACACTTCTTTCTCAAAAATACACAATGTATTTGATGCTTGTGAGACTGTTTCTTTAAGTACTGAGTTTTAACTGTGGCTTTTGTCTTATTTTCCTTCTCTTTTACTTTATTTACTGTATCTTTATACCAAACGTCTTGCTAGAAACTATGTCTATATTAACATTTTTCTTTGTTAAGATTCCTGTTATAATATTAAATGTCCACAAAGGGAATTATATTCAAGCAGTGAAGAAATAATTTAAATGAGAATGCTCCTTGACTGACAACTCCATTATTTTCTGTAGCAATTACTAATGTGACCATTTATCCTTTTAATTCTTCTGGTGGTTCCAACATAATTCTGAAGTAATACTTTTTTTTTCTATTTCTTGTTATGTTATACTTTGTTATAAGCCATGAAGGATGGTAGATTTATCTCTCTTTAAAACATTCCATCTCCTCTCCATGCCTAGTGTTTGCAATTTACAAATGATATTTAAGTGATAAAATGTTACGATTTCCTTGTCTTACAGCTGTAGACAATTCATCATGTCTCCCTACTATGTAATCTGTAAACCTCTTTTCCACTTCTCCCCTTTTTTTTGTCTTCTGAACTCTGTCGGTTTTATGATCATTTTTTAATTTTATGGCTTATGACATTTACATTCTCTGCTGCAATCTAGAACAATTGTCACCTTTTCTGTGAATTTTGAATATCAAAGTACCAAGCAAGAAGGTAATAAAATCTTCTGTTTCTAAATCTGTGATGCTCACATGAGAAGGTTTAGAATGTTGGGGTGAAGTAATTCTCTACTACTACTCAGTAGGTGAAAAATTATGCAACATTTTATTTTGATTTATATAAGCACCACACATTATTTATTTGGATTTTTCTTATCTACAGTTCTATTTTCATCCCCTGTGGACAGAAATATGTAAATACAAATACATTTATTCATTATATAGGTATAATGTGTATTATCATTTTCAAAAAGTTTATTTTGTGCATGTCTCTCTCTTTTTTAAGGATTTATTTATTTATTTTAGAGAGTATGTATGAAAGTGGGAGGGGGGCAGAGGGAGAGGAGAGATAGAATCTTGAAGTAGATCCCCACTGTGTGTCTCTTTTAAAAAAATAATTTGTTTTACTCATTGTTACTGTTGCATATTTTAAAATATGGTTGTTTTTATTTCAAGGGTTATTTTAAGTGTAGGGTCTCTTTGTTGTGCTTCTTTTTTTTTTGGATAACATTTTAATTTCAAAACCATTTCAGTTCTTGTTTTTCAATATAATCCTCAACAATCTCTTTTTTTAAAGTTCAAGTTTTTTTTTTTTTAAAGATTTATTTATTTATTTGACAGAGATCACAAGTAGGCAGAGAGGCAGACAGAGAGAGAGGAGGAAGCAGGCTCCCTGCTGAGCAGAGAGCCCGATGTGGGGCTCGATCCCAGGACCCTGGGATCATGACCTGAGCCGAAAGCAGAGGCTTTAACCCACTGAGCCACCCAGGTGCCCCTAAAGTTCAAGTTTTTTAAAAATATTGTGGTAATCATAGATTTGTATATATGACTGTAAGAAATAATTCAGAGTATAATTCTTGTGCCCTTTCCCAAGTTTACCACGATGTTAGCATTTGCAAAACTATAACACAATATCACAACCAGAATATTGATTTTGTTACCTACACTCAAAATAAAACACTGTAGGGGCGCCTGGGTGGCTCAGTGGGTTAAGCCGCTGCCTTCGGCTCAGGTCATGATCTCAGGGTCCTGGGATCGAGTCCCACATCGGGCTCTCTGCTCAGCAGGAAGCCTGCTTCCTCCTCTCTCTCTCTCTGCCTGCCTCTCTGCCTACTTGTGATCTCTGTCTGTCAAATAAATAAAAATCTTTAAAAAAAAAAAAAAAAAAAAAAAAACACTGTCTATCATAGCAAGGATCCCTCCTTTTGGTTTTTCATAGTCATACTTCTCTTTCTTCCATGTCCACTGCTGCTAAATCATGGCAACCACTGATCTCTTGTCCATTTCTATAATGTTACTGCTTTAAGCATGTTATATAAATGGAATAATACAACATGAAACATTTTGAGGTTGCTTTTTTCACTTAGCATAATTTTTTTGACCTTCAACCAATTTGTTGGATATATCAGTGGTTTGTTGTTATTATATATTTATTTCTGAACAGTGTTCTGTACTATGGGGGTACTATAGTTTGCTTAAAGATTGAGAATGGAGAAGTAGTTAATATCTATAAATGCCACTAGTACTATCTGCTTCTAGAATTCTTGGAGTGTTACTAAAAATGAAAATTCAGTGGTTCTACCCAAGACTACTTAATCTGAATATTGGTATTAGGCCCTGAAATAATCATAAATATATTAAACAGATGATTTTTTCATTACAGTATCTGAAAAACATAATTGCACAGGACTGCACTAGGAAAATGAAGTTTCTTGGGATTAAGGTATCTGGGTTATTTGTTGATAAAAAGTACTTAAGTAACTGGACACCGATAGGAAACTTGAATATCATATGGCATCCAGTTTTTCCAGAGCAATTATGATACACGTTTAGTGTTGAGGCCAATGCTACAAGATCAAAGAGCAAAAGAGGTAAATTAAAAAAGGTCACACGAATTGTCTTTTTTTTTCTCCTAGTAGTAACAGCCTTTTTAACCAGACAGACAAATACAGTGACCTTTTTCACAGAAATAGGAAAAAACAATCCTAAAAATTCATATGAAACCACAAAAGAACTTATTTCACTGAAGCAATCTTGAGCAAGAAAAACAGAGATGACAGCATCATACCTCCTGACTACAAACTAAACTACAAAACTATAGTTATCAAAACAGTACTATTTGGGTATTAAAAAAAAACCAAAAAACAGGCAGATAGACCAGTGGAACTGAGCAGAGCCCAGAAATAAATAGTATTCTGAGTATATCTGAGTATATTCTGAGTATATCTGAGTAGAGCCCAGAAATAAACCCACACATGTGTTATCAACTGATTTTCAACAAAGGTGCCAAGGAATATACAACAGGGGGGAAAGAAAAGTCTCTTCAGTAGACAGTGTTGGAAAAATTGGGTAACTAATCAAACTACCTGATTAAAATTGGGCAGAGGAAGTGAATCCACACTTTTTGCAATGTCAGTAGGGTGATTTGGTCTCTGACTTGGTAGTCTGCAATAACATTGTTCCATAAGTTGAATCTCTTTCTGTAGCTTCATCTTAAATAGTCAGATAGAGGATACATGTGTAATGAGTGTCAATTATGTTCCAACCATTTTTTATCCTTTATCATACTAATCTTCATAATTTTCAAGTAGGTATTATCTCTGTTTATAAGTAAAGATGCTAAAACTCAGCAAAGTTAAGTAATTCCTCAAAGGTCACACAGTTTGTAAGAGATGAGGATATCCAATTGTCTGACTCTGAAATTCCTTTTCTTTCTACTACATAAGCCTACTCTTCTCATTCATGCTATCCGGTGGTCTTCTCAGAAAATCACCTTTGGCAATATTTCCCCCTCCTGTTATTCAGAGCAATTTCCTGTGAGTTACAGTTTAGTAGAGAAAGCCCGTGCTTCTGTCAATTTGCTTGAATTGGTTTAACTAAAGTCCTTACATTGAAGCTGGGTGGATACCCTGCTCCTTTGTATTTTCAGAGGATCAGAAGCACTTAAACACAAAGTAAACATAGGTTATACACAAAATTAACCATTTAATATTTATCAGAGGATATCTTTATAAGAGGAAAAGACCCCTGATCCTTGAAGGCAGATTACCTTGTCACCAAATACCTGCATTTTATAATTTCATAGGTTCTTTCTTTTAGTTTTGTCTTTTTCTTCTTTTTTTAAATTTAAAACATTCTCCAGTTTGATTTTTTTAATGAAAATCTGTAGATTAAAAATAAGTATGCTTTTGAAAATGGTTGAGAGGTTTGGCAGTGTTATTACCTTAGCATTTATAAAGAGTGCGCCAAAACCATTAAGTATCAACAACAACGATAAATGATATACCACTACTTATGAGGAAAAAAACAAATAAGAACTTCCAAAACACTGAACCTATGACAGAAATAAATTTACAAAGTGGAGCATCTGACAGATTAACACTGTACAGTGAACATTAGTAAATTTCAGTGCAATTGCTACTACATTATTATGACACCATTAATAGCAATTCTGAATTCTGCAGACCTAGGTCAAGTAAAGGCAAATGTATTAATAATAAGTGCATACATTTTACACAGGAGATGTATGGAATTATATTCCAGTTAAGCCTTGAAAAACTTGGAAAGGAACCCTATTTTGAAAAACTTAAATGAACATTATGGGATAAGAGCTTATAAAAGATTTTGAGAAGTTTTTCTTTTCTTCCTTTCTTCCATTCTTTCTTTAAGCACTCCACACTCTACCCACTTTGCCATGCTAAATAACTAAGAACACATCATTTCCTCTAGAGTATTTCTACAAAACTTACCCTGGGTGTTTACATAGCTAGTTTTTACTTATATTTATTTTTTAATTTTTTTAAATTTTAAATTTTATTTTAATTTTTAAATTATTTTTATTTTATTTTATTTCACTATATATCTATGTCCCACAGAACAAAGAATGTATTTTATTCATCTCTGCTTTCTGTATAGCTTAAGATTTAACCTATTGGTAAGAAATAAATATGCAATGAAGAGAAGTTAGGTTGTACCTCTGGGCTGCTGATCCACCAGGAGGCAAAGGTTGGTAATCTCAACCAACTAGCATGGACTGCCAGTGGGTCACTATCATCTGGTGGCTCTGGGACAGATTAGTCAGGTATTCCCTGCTGATGGGCTAAGACTTAAAAACAAGCCTATAAACAGCAAAACAGGGTGGGTTGGAGCTAATGGGACAGGGAATTTAAAAGAAGTCTTAGCATTTGTTCCTGGTTTGTCAAGACCAAACATTGGAGATCATGAGAGGGTATCTAGGATAAAGGGAACTAAAAAGCCATTAAAAACAATAGATTTAAATAGTAACTTGGGTAGAAAGACAGCATATTTGTTATGGGCAAATACTTGGAAGGGAAGATAGTCACCAGAAAGAACTACCTGCTGTTTGAAGGCAAGAAAATGTATATTTATAGAGAGGAAGAAGGCCTTTTTTCTAGGGCTCAGGAATTTGATGATATCCATGTAGGAACATGGGATATGACGAAGTACAACCATAAAGCTAGGAGTCTGGTAAGAGTCTGTGGCTTTACTTGGTGGGAGATGGTCGGCGATGACCTCAAACTATACTGAGGGCTGGAATACTATTGACAAGGTCTGAGAACAGGCTGGATTGAAGACCAGGAGATTCACAATCCTATCTCTGGATCTCTCCCCACCCTCCTTCCTGCCTGAGTACAGTAATCTGTATACTTTAAACTGTTTTTCTCCTTTTATTTAGCATTTTCTAGCAAAGTCATCTTGATCTAAAGTATTTCATCCTACTGGAGAGATTGGAATAAAAGGGGAGAAGATGCATAGCATAGATTTTAACTCAACATATCTTGTGTAATTGCAGTGGGTAAAAAGTCTCTGTGAAAACCAAAGATTTCTCCAAATTTATATATGTACAAACCTGGGTGGGGGGACTATTTATCTCAGTACTATTGTTTCAACTCCCCTGTTTCACACAAAATGAATCATTGTGAAGAATTGCTAATTAGTTGATGATCTTCATCCTTTTTTTGTTTTTTACTTTATTTTTTTAAGTTAGCTTTACCCCCATTGTGAGACTTGAACACATGACCCCAAGATCAAGAGTCATGCTCTACTGACTGAGCCAGCCAGGTGCCCCCATCCTTAAATTTTTAAACTTGAAATTAATAGAAAGTGATTGATACTAGAAAACGTGTGCCTGTAACCTGCTGCTTCAGATTGGGGGACATAGACAATAGGGTATGAGAAGCAGGGAGACATCATGGTTATGTTCGCAAGACTAGGTTCAAATTGAAGCTTCAGCCATTTACTGGTTGTGTGACTGAGCTAGCTTCTCAACCTTTCTGTGCCTGTATTTTTATGTATGTGTGTATGATTTGTAAAATAGGATATTAGTGACACTTATGAAGCTAAAAGGAGTTAATCTGCATAAAGCATTTTGATTGGTACCTGGCACATAATTTACATACTGAGTGCCCAGTAAGGATAAGTGTAATTATTACTTAGAGAAATGAAGGGTTTACGTATTTCAAGGTACTGGTCTTTTTCAGGCACAGCTATGACTACATGCTATGCCTACCAGATCATCAATGGTTAAAAATGTTATGTGGTGGTTACGTTCTAAGCACCAGGTGTTGAACAAGCAGAGGCAGTATAATTTAGCAATGTAAGGGAGCATCTCTGGCCTGCCGAAGGACAAATCCCTCCTCTGTCATTTGTCTTATTCTCCGTATCTGTAAGATGAGGAGCATAAGAGCTTTACTTTTTGATGGATTTATAGAGAGGATTAAAGGCCGAATTGAGTGCCTTCTATTTATTCTATCATTTAATCATCAACCATGTGAAGTAGGCATTGCTGATGTCCCCATTTTAAAGATGTGGAAGCTGAGGCTAAGAGTAGTTTTTCAGGTTTATCAGTGTTATATCTCTAATAAGCACAGGATTCAAACCCAAGACTGTCCTCGTTCAAATCCTGTGCTCACAACAGTGGCTTGAATTGCATCCAAATGTTAGAGTACCCAAAGTTTTGGGCGAGAATCAGCTGGTCTAATCCTCACTTGTTACAGATCTGGGAATAGGATTAGGTTGACACAAGGTAAAACAGTAAAATGAGTAGCTGTTTCATCACAGCACACCAGGTGTTAAGTCTAGGTTGGCTTGTCCTTTGATCTGAAAAGGATGAATAATGGTGTTACTGAGGACGGATCTATCTTTCCCAATAGTTCCATTCCAGAAGAAGTTCAGGATCATTTGTCTTTAAACCATTCTTGGCCATGGCATTCTGAGAGAATCATTCACATGGCAGGTGCTCAGTCCATTCATACCATGTGTGCTTATTAGAATCATTCATTTCTAAACACTTGATACAGCTATTAACATCCTAAATTAGCTCCTATAAAAGGGTAGGTGCTTATTTCTGTTGATTTTACATGGACAGGGGTTGTGTAATTCTCCTGTTTGATATGTCTAACAGTTTGGTCACACAGGAACCCAGAAGCTCTCCCTTGCTCTATCTTATTTGGACTTGGTTATTCAATAAAACTTAATGATTGATAATGTGGTATGTAAAGCCATAATTTCAGATTTAAATCTGAGACTCCCTACAAACTGTGTCAACTGTGTCAACCAATATAACATGTCAGAACGTTATATGTTGAAACTGTTGGTACCTCAGTATCCCTAACTAGAAAATGAGATAGTTAGCAGTACCAACTTCATAAGACTATGTGAAGATCACATGAGTTACTGTCCACAGAATGTTTTTACAGTACCTGGCATGTAATGATATACCTGGCATGTAGCAAGGTCTCAATAAATGTCCACTATTATTATTAACTCACCGATCCTAGGATATCTTAATTTCATGTATTTACTGATGTCAAACACTTAAATATAAATATAAAGACATACATAAAATGATACAAACATTTTTGTATTTGGATGCCATGCATATTGAAAAGTAGAGCTGGCCTTCCAATGGTTTACATAAGAGCAGGAAAGATAGATATGTAAACATAATTATATCACAGCATACATCCCCTGAGTCAGATTCCACGGAATGTTACTAGGAATGAAGGAGAAAGAGTAGACTTTGAGGGAGTTTGGAAGTGATTATTGGAAAATGTAATATATGAACTACATGTGCTGGAAGAGTGAATCAAGTAGAAAGAAATAAAAGATAAAAGACATTTTTTAAAAAGTCTTGTTTGGTGAATGTACAGCTGATATTTTTGGAGAAGTGGGAGGAGAATTTGGGACCATTGAGTACAGGCTGTGAAAGTAGCCTGGGGCCTAAGGGGGGACACCTCTGCCTCACTGTAGATATACATGGTCTCTCATGAAGCTTCTTTGAGATTCATGGTAGGAGTTCTTAGTGACAGCAGTATATTGGCTCTTTACAGAGCTAGACTTATTCTTAAATCCCCATTCTGCCACTTCCCAAATGTGGGCAAATGATAATCTTTCTGCCTCACACCCTCATTTATAAAATGAAAATGATAAAAAGAGTTCTGTGAGGAATGAATGACATAAAAATTCATGGAGGTCCCGGGTGTATATTGTGGTCTTATGTATTAGTTATTTTGAGTATAACTTCAGTCATACTAGTGGCATAACAAAGGATATGTACCTTGAAAATGTTGAAGTCAAGATTGGAGCCAAGAACTAATGCCAAAACTCATGATATATATATTTTTTAACCAAATGCTAGCTTTAAAAAAATATGTGCTTTATATGTTTCTTTTTTCTTTTTTCAAATGAAGAGACATTAACCTTTCCCCAGAGCCTGGCGAGGAATCTGATTATTTTTCCTCCAGAGCAATTTCTAGTGTTATTGTGATCCATTCAGTGAATAACATTTGGCCACTTCAGAAGCATTTTCCCACTTCCATGTAAATGGTATGATTAGATGTGAAAGGTAATCTTGAGTGCTGCCATGTTATGACATTAAAATAGTAATTCAATTGTTAGCAACCCCTCACAAATAACTGTTCAGTCCACTTGTGTTTAATACCTCAGCGTCCCTGCATGCCTTTCCTTTTTGAAACACAAAGCAGTATTGATTTCTCTTCATAACCAACTAAAAAGTATTTTGAGCGGTTATATCATTTCATTATCCAGCAATAAATAAAGAAAATAACCTACAGAAATAGAAAAAAAAAAAAAAACCAACAAACTGATGGGCTACTTTTATCCTTTTCCCTCTAAAACTCCAATACAGACAAGGGTGACTTTTTGATGGATTTGAATGTCTGTATTTGAAGACCTCTTGGCAATCATCATGAAAGGCAGCTTATAGTGAAGGGATGTGAGCACAGAAATGGAAGCCCCAGTGTATTAACCTGCTTGGGCTGCCATAACAGATTATTCTAGGCTGAGTGGCTTAAACAACAGAAATTTATTTTCTCATAATTCTGGTGACTGTAAGTGTAAGATCATGCTACTAGAAAGTTTGGTATCTGGTAAGGTATTTCTTCGGATGGGTGGCCACCTTCTCATTTAGTTCTCACATGGTCTTTTCTTGTTTCCTCTCCGATGGCACATGCAGATATAATGTTCTTATGCATTAGATTTGAAGCCAGTGAAGGGCTAAGAGTCCACATTCAGTTTTGAATCCAAAATGCATATGCAGTTGACCAAAAAAGTGCCTGGGAATGTGAGTGCCTGGGATATGGAGTAGATGTTAAAGAAGACTCTAGCCACCTGGAAGTCCTTCCCTTCTGTTGTAGCAGAAAAGTCATACCAACTCTTAAGCCACACCCAAGAAGTAAAGAGGAATTAATGAAACGTATTCTCCTTATATAGAATATGAGGCTTAGAGACTCATTATCCCTGGACTTGTATAAGTCCGTGCTTCCTCAGCATGGAAAATGGAACAATTTTCTAACTCACCAAGAGATTGTTTTGGCTACGAAAATATACAGGCAAACCAAAACCCTTTTTAAATGTAAATTTTAGTACTAGCTAGGCATCCTGGTAAACTGTTTAATTATGTTATTGTCCTGTATTTGCGTCAGTATCCTAGGGTAAATTGCCCATATTGTTGTCTTTAATTCTTACGTGAAGTAAAAGAAAGGAAGGTCAAACCCCCCTCTCAAGGGTCCAAACTTGAATGCCAAAAGTGACTAGACAGAAAATGTAGATGAGTTGGCTGTAGTGATCAGGAGTGTGGTAAACTTGAAACTGTAGGTTTCATTAAAAGGGGCAGATCCGGGCGCCTGGGTGGCTCAGTGGTTAAGCCGCTGCCTTCGGCTCAGGTCATGATCTCAGGGTCCTGGGATCGAGTCCCGCATCGGGCTCTCTGCTCAGCAGGGAGCCTGCTTCCTCCTCTCTCTCTCTCTGCCTGCCTCTCTGCCTACTTGTGATCTCTCTCTCTCTGTCAAATAAATAAATAAATAATCTTAAAAAAAAAAAAAAGAAGGGGGGGGGGCAGATCCTGGGAAGCCTGTATGGCTCAGTAGGTTAAGCATCCGCCTTTGGCTCAGGTCATGATACCAGGACTCTGGGATGGAGCCCTGCATCTGGGTCCTTGCTCAGCAGGGAGCCTGCTTCTCCCTCTGCCTGTTGCTCCCCCTGCTTGCGCTCTCTAATATATAAAAATCTTTAAAAAAGAAGGGGGAGAGAACTTCAGATCCTACTCCTTTCCAACTGAGAATTGCTGTATAGGAATGTTGGCTCATTGTTTTCTGATCTTCTGACCTTTCAAGTAACTGGATATTGGGTTTCTTAACTAAATGCAAATTTGCTTGGCAGCTAATTAAATTTCTGAGAACATTGGAAACACCAAAGAACCTATCTGTTCTAGTTACTATGCCTTCATAATGAACCAGTCCCAAATTTAATAGTTTCAACGGTGTTTATTTTGCTCATGAAATAGTAATTCAGGTAAGCCTCAGTGAGGTCAGCTCCTTCCTATTCCATGTAGCTTTAACTGAGGTGGCTCAGAAGATGAGGGCTAGAATCATATAAATGTGTGTCTACTCCTACCTAGTACATGGACTGGGAAAATTCAAATAAACAGAAACTCTCACAACATGAACTCTTTGAGACATCCCTATGAGTGGTCTAGCCACATGGTCTCACAAACAAGATGGCTCTTGAGCACCCAGCTTTCTTACATGTCAGCCTAGGACAGCTCAAGATAGATATCTGAATAGAGAGCCGTCAGAAGGCATATCATCTTTCATAAACTAGCTTTGTAAGTCACTCAGCATCACTTTTGTATTGTCATACATCACGTTGTATTTATTGAAATAGTTGTACAAGTCTACTCAGTTCAAGGAGAAAGACTACAAACCCCTCTTTTTCAATGGAGGAATCTTGAATATATTCAAGAAGAATATATAGGATGTGATAGTATTAGTATGGACATGTTTGGAAAACACAATTTGCCATGGCATACATACACTAATTTGGCTCATTGGCCATCAGTTGGCACTACCTTATGCTTAAGAAGCCTTGGCATGCTCTAGGACTTGAGGAAGTAGTATTGAGAATTCACTGGTGGTACCTGAAATTCTCTGTTCCTTCC
Source organism: Mustela nigripes (assembly GCF_022355385.1). Classification (NCBI taxonomy): domain Eukaryota; kingdom Metazoa; phylum Chordata; class Mammalia; order Carnivora; family Mustelidae; genus Mustela; species Mustela nigripes. Next base: position 36,074,364 of record NC_081573.1, read on the forward strand.
TACAACCTGATTTTGAAGAAAAACATGATTCTACCTAAGTGTACTGAATAGTCTGATTCCTTTTTGGAAGAGGTGTGTACATTTCTAGTAGTTACCCATAAGTCTAGACAGATGCTACAATTAGTTTTGAATAGCGGATTTGATCAGATCAAGAAGTTGTTTCAGACAAAAGTAGAGGGATAACTAGGCTAGTTACTAATGCATTCCTTGAAGTGAAGTAGGTCAGACTGAAAAAGGTAATTACATTTCTTAGCTCCGAGTGGGTAGGACAGGTACTGGACAGGAGTGTGAGATACAGTTAAAATATCAAGAGACAAGCTGGCAGTAACAACAGATAAATATTGGAATACTTTAATGCACATGGTGTGTGTGGAAGCAAATAGAGAGCAAGAGGCCTAGAGGAGGTTTCTTGTGGAGATGTTACAAGAAAGTTGAGAATTCTTGGTAGGATCCACCCATGTAGCCCAGCTACATACTTTGCAAGCAAATGACGCTGGAGGTGGTCTTTCTCATGATGTCAGGCAACATTTAGGAGAGTTTTTAAGAGGCCTGAAATAAAAAAGCTGCAAATTAGAGTCAAACAATACTGCAGCTCATGTGCCCACGTTACAAAAACAAAAATAAAAACACGAATGACAGTAGGTTCCTGATGCAGTAGGTGTACCCTATAGAAATGAGATTCTGATTCTGGAAATGTTTTGCTCTCCCTGTACATTATCTCTATATAGATATACATACACATTCTTTCTTCATAAATATTTATCTGGTTCTCAAAGGCAGTGTAACTAATCACTACACTTTCTTCTAAATTAAAAAAAAATCAGGCTTAGGAGAGAGGAAGATCATATAAGACTCTCAGGAGGAAAATCTTTATGAAATACTTATGTAAATTGCCTTATCTTGTTGTAGTGTTATTACTTTTTGGTGGATATGTTTGATGTTAACATTTTTATTCACGATATACTTCTTCATCGTGCTTTGCTCTGGAAGGAGAGCCTGCTTTATTATGTCTTGCTTTGGCTTGGGAGAAATCTCCCAAATTGTGTTGTTGTTGTTATCATTGTTTTAAATATACAGCAGAAATGGTTCTCTTTGAAATAGGTTCTTACTGAAAGCAAAATGTAGTGCTTACTTTTATACCCAGCTTTTGTCCATGGGATGAAGAAATCCAATTTAGGATTTTTTTCCCTCAATTGCTGCTGCCTTCATGCATGCATCCAAATGGAGTAGAAAAGTAAGCAATAATCTAAGAATCAGAAATCTTTGTTTTGGGCCCTTTCTATGCTGCTTATTAGCAGCATAAAATTAGAAGAGTTTTATAGATTTTTAGCCTCCATTTCCTAAATTGCAAAGTGAATGGATGGCCTTGGATGGTCTGTAAAATCCATTATTTTCTAATAGGCAATATTATGTAATATATCATTAAATGAGAAGGTGCCAGAATTTCTTGCCATCATAAAAATAATTGACTTCCTTGACGTTCTCATTTAATTTCCCAAATTTAGTTTCTAATAAAGGTCAGGAGAGAAAAGCTAGCATTTGATGTAAGCAGAGGGGTAAAAAAAGACCAAAGGTAAAACTAAAAGGTGCCAAAATGAGTGAATTCCCTTAATTGCAAGGGGAAGCACACAAACATTTAGGTCTTGGCCACTATGAGGCAGCTTTCTCTCGAGTTGGGACACTCCGTCTTTTTAACTCCAGAAAAGTATCTCTTGAGAAGTCTATAGTGATAAACAATATTTGTGATGAATGCCTTTAAGATTTGTGACAAACTGGTTTTCTGCAATAAAAATCAAGGATGAATTAGGGCCCTCTCAACCAAAAGTAGTATCTCTATGATGATTCCCTTCATTCTGCCCAGTTTTCTGACAAAACATCAATGCATAGTGATAATATGTGAGTATAGACAATCACATGATTACATATACATATAAAATCCTCCTATAAAATGCCGTGTTTGTCCCTCTCTCAAATTCTATGTTCTTTAGAAGATAAATTAGCAAGAGGTTCCAAATATTACCTAGGGGCCAAGGGGGGAGAGTCAAACTAAGCTGTCTCTTATTTAACTTATTATAGAATAAGCTCAATAACATTAGGGAATTAACCTATATTGTAGTCAGAAAGCTTTAGATACATTTGACCAAGCAGAAAGCATAGAAAGGGAATGTGACTCGGAAGTTTGTGATGTAAAAGATGGTAGGATCATTAGTTGTTCATATAGGAGTCTATCCCCAGGCTAACATTTCGCTCAACCAACTCGCTTTTTTAACTGGTAATATTTAAATTGTTTACCCATATCTCTGAGGAGTAAATAAGCAAGATTAAGAAACTTTGTACTCAATAGAGACACACAGGTTCCTGAAATGTTTGTGTATGTACCTAAGCACTTTTTCATTGGTACCCAGAAAACTCAGTGGTATCAAAAAGCATTGTTTAGAATGCCAAACCCAGAATTTCTACATTAATGTTGCACCTGTACATTGAAGAAATACAGGAATGACAAGAGAGCAAATGGGAATATGGAAAAAATAAGAGTCTTACCAGAAAATGAGTGATGGGGGCAGGGGGAGTGGGAGGGGAGGGAAGTGATTCAGGGATGACAATTTATGCTCTTAAAATGACAAGAAGGAGAAACTTAGTGAAGTAACTTAAAGGGGAAAAATATTTAAAATATATTAAAATAACAGCTTTCTCAGAGTGTCAGTGGTATTTGAGCTGACTAGGGTGGAAATGTTCCAGAAGTGATGGGACCCATTTTATCATGCTCAGAAACTGTGATTTCAGTAAAGCAACATAGAAGCAGAAAAAGAAATCAAGGGGACCTTCCCTACCCACCCCCACATTGGACTGTTTCTCCTGTCACTCTCTAAGTTATTTTTAAAAATGAATGACTTTTTCACCTTACATACTTTGCATATTGAAGATACCCATGTATTAGAGTTATAACATACTTGAAGCTTTTATATTAACTGTTCCTCATAAATTAAGTTCTTAAATTAAGCCTTATTCAACAGTAGCTGTCAATATATTGGTGTTGAGTATCAGAGAGAGGCCAAGAATCTGGAAGGGAAGGAAATGTTTGCAAATTAATCTAAAGGGCTTAAATACATTACGGATGTCTCCGTAGACAATTAGGATCCGGACATGAAGTAAATAATCAAAACAAATTACTAAAGGCTCTGCATTGAAATCCAGATCTTCATATAGCAAGACTAAGCCATGCATCAAAGTTGGATGTATCCCAAAAAGGTCATTAGGAGAATGAGTTATCTATATATTTTTTCATGTGCACAATTTACTCCTGAGGAAGCTTTTATTTCCTAAGGATAACCACGGGATTCAGACATGATTTAGCGAGTTCTTAATCATAATTTTGAATAAAAGCCAACGTTAGCTGCTTTAACTATGTGATTCTTAATACGGAAAGAGACCTTAGACATAATCTGTGAAGAACTGAAGAACGTTTTTTTCTTTTCTCCTCCCTCTCCCCTGCCTTCTCCTCCTCCCCTTCTCCTCCTCCTCCAGAAATGGGCTTATTCAACTGGAAGAACTCTCTGTGGTTAGAAGCTTGTGGTCTTCAGATATTCTGGGGAAAAACTGTCAGCAGGAAAAGTAAGACATCTACTTCTCTGCCTTGATAAGACAAGAGTAATCATTCATTAGAAATTTCTGAAGTACAAGATTGTTAGACTAGGACCTCACCACCTTCAAAGACAGAGAATTAAAAAAAAAAAATCACAAATTAAAAACTGGTCAGCTTTAGTAGTTAAGAAATTGGGTTTATGGGCTGAACATAGACAGTAGGTTTTTTGGCCAGAAACAGGAATATGGGACCCTGAGTAGAAGTTAAAATCTTGTGGCCCAGTCTGAAAAGGCTGGAGCCACCAGCAGATGCCCCCATGCTCAGAAATGCTATGCATGTCATCTCTTCCCTTTGCCTTTCCTTCCTATCAGGACCTTCCATTGTCCAAACCCATCTAGAAGCGTGCTGACCCGAGAACTGGGAAAATGTAGTCAATGAAACTACACTTATTCCTGACACACAACAGGGCAGAGAAAAGGCAAGGCTTCGCATAGCAAACATGCCAAGGATTGGACATGGTAAACCAGAGAATTCATATTTTCATTCCCTTTGGACTGCATTCCTGAAACTTGGAGGTGACATTTGAGCTGAGATATAAAGATACTATCAAACTGTTACTTGTCCTGAAGGCCTTGCAAAGAGCATTCTAGGTTGAGCAAACCACGGGTACAAACTCCCAGTGACAATAAAAGGCTGGAGGTGGGGCACCTGGTTGACTCAGTAGATTAAATGTCTGACTCTTGGTTTTGGCTCAGGTCTTGATCTCAGGGTTGTGAGACTGAGCCCCATATCAGGCTCTACGCTCAGTAGGGAGTCTGCTTGAGATTCTCTGTCTCCTTATATCCATCCCTCTATGCTCTATATTTCTCTCTCTCAAATAAATATATAAATATTTTTGTAAAAAAATGCTAGACACAGAAGAGGAGCAGAAAGTCATCCAGCGTGGCTGGGGCAGTTTGTAGGGGTGTCAAGGGGATTGTGTTTAGGCAAAGGCTATAAACAGTGAAACTGGATTATTACAGTAATGATGAGGTGTTCACACTTGCTCTAAAAGCAACAGGTGTTCCCTGAAAGGGAGAAAAACAAATTCTGGTGTTTGTTTTGAAAATATTACTCCAGCTGCACAGGAAAAAAAAAAAAAAAAGGCTGAAGATACACAAAACAAGAAGAATTGTAGGTCATATGTAATTTTTCTTTAGTATTTGTAAGTATACTTTATAACAAGTTAGTTTATTCAAGATATAATAGAAATAATCAGTTAAATTTTTAATCCCAAATGTGAATAAAAAAGTATAGCATTTCTATGATTTGGAAGTATTTTATAATTTTTATGTATGCATAATATAGTGTTTTGTTTTTCTTCCATAGTTAATAAATTGGTGCACCATAAAATTGTTTTTAGAATTAACTTTTAAGTCAGATTATAGTTTTCAAATGTTTTAATATGTGGTAATGTAAATTCATGATTTCAGCAGATGAGTAGTATCTGTTTGATCCCAAGATCAAGTGGATCATTGATGTATTTTAAGAATCATATTTGAAAATATGTACAAACATATTTTGGTCTTAATTGTTATTACAGGAAAGATAAAAAGAGAGGTTTATCTGAGGGCTTATTTAGTGGTAATTTTTTTAACTTTTTGTGTTTTTTCTACCACATCTTTATTTAAAAATGTAATATTTTTATATTTAAAAAAATTCATTTTGACTGTTAAAAAGGTGTGCATAGTTGGATGCATGAAAATGCAGGAATTCTGAGTAGAGCTTTGGATTAATTTTCAAATCAGGATTTTAAGGTTCTAGTGGAGGAGAATGTCATGTTTTCCTTAAAAGTGGTTAAATATTGATCAAGACATATTCACCCAAAGGAAGCAGATAGCAAAGCCTTCTTATCTTCCTGGTAAACTATAAACAAGTATTTATTGAGATTCTGTTAGATCTTGTTAGTCATTCTTATGCAGGTGCATAAGTCTAGGTCTTATCTTTTAAACTTAGCAACTGTGAAAAGGGCTTATCTCCCTACTTAACTTTCTATTATGGGGAGGACACAGGTAGTCAGGGATAAAACTTTTCATTCAACTCTTGAAATCTACTAGACCTGAGGCTTAGGGCAAGACACTGTTGCCAGAACAAACTGTCCAGTTTTTTCTACCTGGAGGCAGATGAGATATCTTAATTGATACATCACAATTTTATTAAAACTAAAACAAACAAAACAAAACAAACAAACCAAAAAACATAGGAAATTTCTTTAAATTATAAAGTTTACACCAAATATAAATAACATCTTCTCCCTAGTGGATTGGAAGTCTTATTTTGCAAATCTTACCTTCACTCCCCAGTTGAACATGTTTTGATGGACTTGAAGTTGGAAGTTCCTCTTTCACTTGCCCTAGGAAAAGTAAAAAAGCTTTGATGTGGTCTCCTGGCTCATTAATCCTCCTTCCTTCTCTTCTCTTGTGGTATTTTCCTCTCTCCTGTATCCAGCCACACTAACTTACATTTGTCCATCAAATGCTTTGTGTATATACCATTCAGTAGCAGTAGAGGTTTGGGGCTTAGGTCATCTTCTGGGTTCTCTAAAGGGGGCACGGTAGTGAAGGAATTAAGGAATAAAGATCCCTCCTTCATGGCACTTGTCTACCAGAGCAGTAGTGATGAATGCAGTTGTCCATGCAAGTAAGTTCATAAAATGAGTGTAATGGGACCTACAGATTGCGAGAAGAGAGACAGAGAATAGCACATCTAAAGGAGACTTCTTACTCTTCAGTTAATCTGTGGTATGCAGGGTTGTGGCACCAGTATTGTTCCTTCCTCTCATTTTCCAATTGAAAGAAGATAAGCAGTTTTCTGTGTTGTCTCCTAGCATTTAAATATAATATAATGACTAATAGAAAACAACAAAGCAACAAAGTACTGTGCTATAAAAAGAAATATGTTTGCCTACAAGATGTGGTCTTCACTCTAACTGATTACCCCTGTTCTAGAGGCATCAGGTCTCTGTCTCAGGACCTTTGTCCATGTTGTTTCTTTCACTCAAAACAAACTCGCTCCCTTCCTCTCTCCTTCCCTCCCACTTCCCTACCTTCTACCTTCTTTCCTTCTCTCTGTTTCTTTTTTTCCTCTCTCTTCTGTTAACATACAGTTTTATATTTAGTAATTCAATATTTCCATACATCACCTGGTTCTCATCCCAACCAGTACACTCCTTAATCTCCATCACCACTTTCAGCCATCCTTCCACCAACCTCCCTCCTGGTAATCATGTTTTCTGTAGTTAAGAGTCTGTTTCTGTGGTTCGCCTCTTCCCCCAAGCCCACTTTGTAACTTTGTTTTGTTTCTTAAATTTAACATATGACTGAAATCATACAGTATTTGTCTTTCTCTGACTGACTTATTTCACTTAACATTATACTCTTTACCTTCATCTATGTCATTGCAAATGGCAAGATTTCATTCTTTTTTATGGAAAAATAATATTCCATTGGATATATATACCACATCTTCTTTATCCATTCACCAATGGATGGACCCGTTTCCATAATTCAGCTTTTGTAGGTAATGCTATTGTAAATGTCGGGGTACATGTATCCCTTAAAATTTGTATTTTTTTTAATTCTTTGGGTAAATACCTAGTAGTGCAATTGCTAGATCATAGGGTAGTTCTATTTTTAACTTTTTGAGGAACCTGTGTAGCTTTCCAGAGTGGCTGCAGCAGTTAGCATTCCCACCAACAGTGCAGGAAGGTTCCGCTTTCTCCACATCTTTGCCAACATCTGTTGTTTCTTGTGTTGTCCATTTTAGTCATTCTGTCAGGCGTGAGGTTATACCTCATTGTTTGGATTTCCATTTCTCTGATGGTGAGTGATGATGAGCATCTTCTCATGCGTCTGTTGACCATCTGTATGTCTTCTTTGGAGAAATGTTTGCTCCTGTCTTCTGCTGATATTTTAATTGGATTGTTTGCTTTTTGGGTATTGACTTTATAAGTTGTTTATAGATTTTGGTATTAACCCTTCATCAGATATGCCATTTGCAAGTATCTTTTCTTATTCTATAAGCTGCCTGTTAGTTTTGTTGATTATTTCCTTCACTGTGCAGAAGCATTTTATTCTGATGAAGTCCCAGTGGTTAATTTTTACTTTTGTTTCCTTTGCCACAGGAGACATATCTAGAAAGAACTTGCTACGGCTGCTGTCCAAGATATTACTGCCTATGTTTTCTTCTAGGATTTTTGTGGCTTCAGGCTCACATTGATGACATTGATGTCGTTTTTTTCTTCTCAAAGATTTTATTTATTCATTTATCACAGAGAGAGAGATGGAGAGACAGAGAAAGCACAAGCGGGGAGGGGGCAGCAGGCAGAGGAAGAGGGAGGCTCCCCACTGAGCAGGGAGCCCGATGTGGGACTCCATCCCAAAACCCTGGTATCATGGCCAGAGCCAAAGGCAAACGTTCAACTGACTGAGCCCCTCAGGCATCCCTCACATTGAGGTCTTTAATCCATTTTGGATTTCTTTTTGTTGATGGTGTAAGAAAGTGGTCCAATTTCATTCTTCTGCATGTTGCTGTCCAGTTTTCCCAGCACCATTTGTTGATGAGACAGTCTTTTTCCCTTTGGGGATTCTTTCCTGATTTGTTGAAATTATGTAATTTTTGGTTCTTTTCTGGTTTTTCTATTCTGTACTTTTGATCTGTGTGTGTATTTTTATGCCAGCAACTCACTGTTTTGGGCACTGCAGCTTTGTAGTATAACTTGAAGTTGGGAGTTGTGATGTCTCCAGCTTTGCTTTTCTTTTTCAAGATTGCATTGCCTGTTAAAGGGTTTTTTCATGATTGTGTACCATGAAAACTCTAAGATTTTTTGTTCTAGTTCTGTGAAAGGAGCTGTTGGTACTTTAATAGGTACTGCATTAAATAGGTAGATTGCTTTGTATAGTACAGACATTTTAACAATATTTGTTTTTCTAGTCCATGAGTGTGGAATATCTTTACATTTCCTTGTGTCCTCTTCAATTTCTTTCATCAGTGATTTAGTTTTTGGAATATAGTTCTCTGAACACATTGGTCAGGTTTATTCATAGGTATTTTATTATTTTTGGTGCAATTGTAAATGAGATTGATTGCTTAATTTTCTGTTTAGATGGTCTGTCCTTTGATGTAAGTGGGGGTATTAAAGTCCCTTCTGTTACTATATTGTTGTTGATTAGTTCATTTATGTTTGTTAATAACTGCTTTATGTATTTGGGTGCTTTATTTTAGGTGCATAATTATTTACAATTGTCACATCTTCTTGTTGAATTGTCCCCTTTTGTTATTTATAGTGTTCTCCTTTGCCTCTTGTTTCGGTCTTTGTTTTATTGTTTTAATTTTTATTTTATTTTTTAAATTTTATTTAAATTCAATTAATTAACATATAATGTACTATTGGTTTCAGAGGTAGAGGTCAGTAATTTATCACTCTTATATAATGCCCAGTGCTTATTACTTCACATGCCCTCCTTAATGTCCATCACCCAGTTACTCAACCTGCCACCTTCCTCCCCTCCAGCAACCTTCAGTTTATTTCCTAGTAGTTAAGAGTCTTTATGGTTTCTCTCCCTCTCTGATTTTATTTGGTTTTACTTTTTTCCTCTCTTCGCCTATGATCTTCTGTTTGTTTCTTAAATTCCACATATGAATGAGATCTGATAATTGTCTTTCTCTCACTGAGAGAAATTAAAAAAATATTTTGCTTAGCATAATACCCTATAGTTCCATCCACATCGTTGCAAATGGCAAGATTTCATTTTTTCTGATGGCTAAGTAGTATTCCCTTGTATATGTGTACCATGTCTTCTTTATCCATTCATTTGTTGATGAATATCTGAGCTGTTTCCATAGTGTGGCTATTGTGACTATTGCTGCTATAAACATCGAGGTATAGGTGCCCCTATGGATACTACATTTCTATTTTGGGGGTAGATGCCCCATAGTGCAATTGCTGCATCATAGGATAGTTCTATTTTTAACTTTTTGAGGAACCTCCAAGCTGTTTTCCAGAGTAGGCTACTCCAGCTTGCATTCCCTCCAGCAGTATACAAGGGTTCATCTTTGTCTACATCCTCACCTGTCCTTTCCTAACTTGTAAATTCTAGCCATCTGACTGGCATGAGGTGGTATCTCATTGTGGTTTTGATTTGTATTTCCCTGATGCTGAGTGATGTTAAGCATTTTTTCATGTGTTTTTGGCCATTTGTATATCTTATTTTTGAGAAACGTCTGTCCCCATGTCTTCTGCACATTTCTTGATTGGATTATTTGTTCTTTGGGTGTTGAGTTTGATAAGTTCTTTATAGATTTTGGATACTAGCCCTTTTTCTGATAAGACATTTGCAAATATCTTTTCCCATTCTGGTGGTTATCTTTTGTTGACTGTCTCCTTTGTTGTGCAGATTTTTATCTTGATGAAGTCCAAATAGTTCATTTTTGCCTTTGTTTCCCTTATCTTTGGATACTTGTGTAGCAAGAAGTTGCTGCAGCTGAGGTCATAGAAGTTGCTGCTGGTGTTCTCTAGGATTTTAATAGATTCTGTCTCATATTTACATCTTTCATCCATTTTGAGTGTATTTTTGTGTATGGTATAAGGAAATCCAGTTTCATTCTTCTTCATGTGTCTGTCTAATTTTCCCAATACCATTTGTTGAAGAGACTGCATTTTTTCCATTTGATATTCTTTCCTGCTTTGCGAAAGATTAAGTTGACCATAGAGTTGAGGGTCCATTTCTGGGTTCTCTATTCTGTTCCACTGATCTATGTGTCTGTTTATGTGCCCGTACCATATTCTCTTGATGAAACAGATTGGTAACAGAGCTTAAAGTCTGGAATTGTGATGCTGCCAGTTTTGTTTTTGTTTTTGTTTTTTTTCAATATTCCTTTGGCTATTTGGGGTCTTTTCTGGTTACATACCAATTTTAGGATACTTTTTTCAGCTCTGTGAAAAAACTTGATGGTATTTTTTTTTTAATTTATTTTTTATTTATTTTCAGCGTAACAATATTCATTATTTTTGTGCCACACCCAGTGCTCCATGCAGTCCATGCCTCTATAATACCCACCACGTGGTACCCCGACCTCCTAACCCCCGCCCCTTCAAAACCCTCAGATTGTTTTTTCAGAGTCCATAGTCTCTCATGGTTCACCTCCCCTTCCAATTTCTCCCAACTTCCTTCTCTTCTCGATCTCCCCATGTCCTCCATGCTATTTGTTATGCTCCACAAATAAGTGAAACCATATGATAATTGACTCTCTCTGCTTGACTTAATTCACTCAGCGTAATCTCTTCCAGTCCTGTCCATGTTGCTACAAAAGTTGGGTATTCGTCCTTTCTGATGGAGGCATAATACTCCATAGTGTATATGGACCACATCTTCCTTATCCATTCATCCGTTGAAGGGCATCTTGGTTCTTTCCACAGTTTGGCAACAGTGGTGGTATTTTGATAGGGATTGCATTTAATGTATAGATTGCTGTAGGTAGTATAGGCATTTTAACAATATTTGTTCTTTCAATTCATGAACATGGAACGATTTTCCATTTCTTTGTGTCTTCCTCAATTTTTTTCATGCATGTTCTATAGCTTTTGAGTACAGATCCTTTGCCTCTTTGGTTAGGTTTATTCCTAGGTCTCTTACCATTTTGGTGCAATTTAAATGGGATTAACTTCTTAATTTCTTTCTTCTGTCTCATTGTTAGGGTATAGAAAACTGATTTCTGTGCATTGATTTTATAACCTGCCACTTTGATGAATTCCTTTATGCATTCTAGCAATTTTGGGGTGGTCTTTTGTGTTTTCTTTTCTTTTCTAAAAATATTTTAATTATTTATTTGAGAGAGAGAGAGAGTGTGAACACAAGCATGGGGAGGAAGGTGGGGGGGAGAAACAAACTCCCTGCTAAGCAGGAAGCTGGACGTGGGGCTTGATTCCAGGATCCTGAGATCATGACCTGAACTCAAAGCAGACATTCAACTGACTGAGCCACCAGGCACCCCTTGGGTTTTCTACCTTGAGTGTCATGTCATCTGCAAAGAGGGGTGTTTGACTTCTTCTTTGCCAATTCAGATGTCTTTTATTTTTCTTTTTGTTATCTGATTGCTGAGGTTAGGGCTTATTGTACAATGTTGAACAACACGATGAGAGTAGATATCCCTGTTGTGTTTCTTGACCTTAAGGGAAAACCTCTCAGTTTTTCCCCACTGAGAAACATATTTGCTGTTGGCTTTTTGTAGATGGCTTTTATGATATTGAGGTATATTCTCTCTATCCCTACATGGTGAAGAGTTTTAATCAAGAGAGGATGCTGTACTTTGTCAAATGCTTTTTCTGCATCTATCGAGAGGATAATATGGTTCTAATCTTTTATTAATGTAGTGTATCATGTCACTTGATTTGCAGGTATTGAACCACCCTTGTGGCCCAAGAATAACTCCCACTTGGTCATTGTGAACAATCCTTTTAATGTACTGTTTGATCCTATTGGCTAGTATCTTGGTGAGAATTTTGACATCCATGTTCATCAGTGATATTGGTGTGTAATTCTCCTTTATGGTGGGGTCTTTGTCTGGTTTTGGGATCAAGGTAATGCTGGCCAAAGAAAAAATTTGGAAGTTTTCTTCCCATTTCTGTTTTTTAAATCAGCTTCCAAAGAATGGGTATTACTTCTTTAAATTTTTGGTGGAATTCCCCCGGGAAGCCATCCAGCCCTAGGCTGTTTGTTGGTATATTTTTGATTGCTGCTTTAACTTCCTTCATCATTATAGGTCTGTTTAGGTTTTCTCTTTCTTCCTGCTCCAGTTTTGGTATTTCATGTGCCTCTAGGAATGTGCATCCATTTCTTCCAGATTGCTTAAATTGTTGGCATAGTTACTTATAATATGTTCTTATAATTGTTTATATTTCTTTGGCGTTGGTTGTGATCTCTCTGTGTTCATTCATGATTCTATTTATTTTGGTCCTTTCTCTTTTCTTTTTGATACAGTCTGGCTAAGAGTTTATCAATCTTATTAATTCTTTGAAAGAAGAAGCTCCTAGTTTCCTTGACCTGTTTTGCTCCTCTTTTGGTTTCTATTTCATTGATTTCTGCTGTAATCTTTATTAATTCTCTTCTGCTGGGTTTAGGCTTTGTGTGCTGTTCTTCCTCCAGCTCCTTTGGGTGTAAGGTTAGGTTGTGTATTTGAGACCTTTCTTGTTTCTTGAGAACGGCTTGTAATGCTTTATACTTCTTTCTTAGGACTGCCTTTGCTGCATCCCAAAGGTTTTCATTTTCATTTGTTTCTGTGAGTTTTAAAAAATTCTTTAATTTAGTGGTTGACCCATTCATTCTTTTTTAACCTCCATGTATTTGAGTTCTTTTCCAAATTTCCTCTTGTGATTGAGTTCAGTTTCAAAGCATTGTGGTCTGAAAATATGCAGGGAATGATCCCAGTATTTTGGTATTGGCTGAGACCTGATTTGTGACCGAGGATATGATCTATTCTGGAGAATGTTCTGTGTGTACTCAAGAAGAATGTGTATTCTGTTGCTTTGGGATGCAGTGCTCTGAATATATGTGTGAAGTCCATCTGGTCCAGAGTTCATTCAAAGCCCTTGTTTCCTTATTGATCTTCTGCTTAGAAGATCTGTCCATTGCAGATGAACATCTGTCCATTGCAGTGAGGTGTTAAAGTCTTCTATTACTGTATTATTATGCACGTGTTTCTTTAATTTGTTATTAATTGGTTTATGTAATTGGCTGCTCCCATATTAGTGTATAAATATTTACAATTGTTAAAATCTTGTTGGGTGGGCCCTTTAATTATGATACTGTGTCCTTCCCCATCTCTTTTTACAGTCTTTGTTTTAAAATCTAATTTGTCTAATATAAGGTTTGCCACCCCAGCTTTCTTTTGATGTCCATTAGAATGATAAATGGTTGTCCACCACCTCACATTCAATCTGGAGGTATCTTTCAGTCCAAAATGAGTTTCTTGCAGATAGCATATTGATAGGCCTTGCTTTTTTTTTTTTTTTTAATCCAGTCTGATACCCTGTGTCTTTTGATAGGGGCATTTAGCGCATTTACATTCATAGTAACAATTGAGAGATATGAATTTAGTGTCATTATATTACCTGTACACTCACCTGTAATGTTTCTGTTTTTTTCTGGTCTGTGTTACTTTTGGGTTCGCTGTTCACCTAAGGGATGCCTTTTAATATTTCTGGCTGGGCTGGTTTAGTGATCACAGATTCTTTTAGTTTCTATCTGTCTTGGAAGCTTTCTATATCACCTTCTATTCTGAATGACATCTAGACAGATAAAGTATTCTTGGCGACATTTCTCATTTAGTCCCCTGAGTATATCACGCTAGTCCTCTAATCTGCCAGGTCTCTGTGGGTAGGTCAGCTGCCAGTGTAATATTTCTACCCTTGTAGGTAATGGACCTCTTATCCTGAGTTGCTTTTAGGATTTTTTTCTTTGTATCTGAGATTTACAGGTTTCACTATTATATGTCAGGTGTTGACCTATTTTTATTGATTTTGAGGGGGATTGTCTGTGTCTTCTCTACTTGAATGCCTGTTTCCTTCCCCAGGTTAGGGAAGTTTTCTGCTATAATTTGTTCCAACATACCTTCTGCCCCTCTATCTTTTTCCTTTTCTGGGCTACTAATTATTCTAATATTGTTTCACTTTATGGTATCACTTATTATTCAATTTCTCCCCCCACTATCTAGTAATTGTTTATCTCGCTTTTTCTCAGCTTCTTCTCTATAATTTGTCTTCTATATCAGTAATTCTATTTTCTGTCTCATTTATCATAGCAGTTAGAGCCTCCATTTTTAATTACATGTTATTAATAGCCTTTTATATTTTGATTTGATTAGATTTTAGTTCTTTTTTTTCTCCAGAAAAGGGTTCTATAGTGACTTCTGTGCTTTTTTTTAAAGCCCAGCTAGTATCTTTACAATCATTATTTGGAACTCTAGCTCTGACATCTTACTTATATCCATACTGATAAGGCCCTTGGCAGTCAGTATTGCCTCTTTTTTGTTTGTTTTTGTTTGTTTGTTTTTGCTTTTGTTTGTTTGTTTTTGAGGGAATTTTTCTGTCTTGTCATTCTGTCCAGAGATGAATAGATGAATGAGAGAACAAAATATTAAAATGGCAACACCAAACCCAAAGAAATATACACTAAACAAATCAGAAGAGATCTGAGAGCAAATATATCTATATATAGATAATCAGATATAGGTATAGTAAGACAGAGAAACAAAATGGAGCAATACACTGGATCCTGTGTATATTTTGGTCTGTTTGTTAGAAAACTATATCCCAAATTTGTAAAGAAAGAAAAACTTACATATGTACAAAAATAAAATACAATGAAAAGATAGAATATCTGTAAATGAAAATTAAAATAGAAGTAAAAAGAGAAAATAAAGAAGGAATATAAACAGACAACTGAATAGAAGAGAGTAATACATTATATCCTGAGTGTATTTTAGTCATTTTGTTGGAAGAAACAACATCTCAAAATTATAAAGAAAAAAATATATATACACAAAAAGAAAATTGAATACATTGATATGATAGAATGTAACTAGAGATCAAAATTAAAAATGACTTTAACAAATGAAAAAAAGATTAATAAAAGGAAAAAAAATGAGAAAATATGATCAGACAGGTGAAGAGAACAGAGCCAAACACTAAATTCTGGGTGTATTTTGATCTGTTATAAAAAGTGCATATCATAATTGTGAAGAAAGAAAACCTATATATACATAAAAATAAAATTAAATACCATGAAAAGATAGAATGTAACTGTAAAAATGAAAATTAAAAAATTTAATAGGAAGAGTTGATGAGATAAGACATTGGTTGAAAAGGAATGATAAAAAAAAAAATAAAACTGAAGAATTGTAGGGAAAAAACCCCATGAATTCTGTATGCTATAATCCCCTGGTGTGGGAGTTTTGCAGTTCTCAGTGACTGGTGAACTTGGTCCTGACTTGATGTTCTTGCTGCTCTTCTAGGGGAGGGGCCTATTGTATAGATTCTCAAGTGTCTTTTCCCCAGGCAGTATTGCATTGCCCTTCCCAGGGGGCTGGGCTAAGTAAGTGGTACAGATTGCTCTATGTGGCTTTAGTTCCCTTATGGCTTTAGAGGATGAGAATGAAAATGGTGGCCTTCCAGTCTCCAGCCCCAGAGCTGAGACCTCAGCGCTCCACTCCTCAGTGTGCCCTCAGGGAAAAGCAGCCCATCACTCCTGTCTCCCTGGTCTCCAGCCTCACTCTGTGCTCATCCAGACTCTCTTCCTTTGACCCTAGATATCCTAAAACCATACCGTCCTACCTAGGATTCTCCCGTACTTCACCACCTGAACACCATTCAGGCAGAGAAGTCCCTCACCAGAGCAGACTTCTAAGAGATCTGATTTTGTGCTCTACTGTTATGTCACTTTGCCATGTTGGCTTGTGGAGGCTCACTCTCCCTGCAGTTTATCATCTCTGGTATATCACCTTGGATTCACTTTTCCGCAACTCCTACCATGTAGAACATGGTTGCTTTTCTATTTGCAGAGTTGCAGCTATTCTTTTCTTAGAGCTCTGGTGGAGTTCACAGGTGTCCAGAATGATTGGATAGATATCTAGCTGAATTCCTAGGACTAGATGAAACTAAGTTCTCCTACTCCTCTGCCATCTTGGAATATGTTGCACTCTGTTTTAAAGTCCATTTGTTTTAAAGTCCATAAAATGGATTTTAAAGTCCATTTTAAAGTCTTATATGGACTTTAAAACAAGTATTGATACTCTGGCTTTCTTTTGACATCCATTTGCATGATAAATATTTCTCCATCCCCTCACTTTAACTCTGCAGGTGATTTTAAATCTAAAATGAGCCTCTTGTAGGCAGCATACAGATGGGTCTTGGTTTTTTACCCATTCTGTCATCCTGTGTTTTTTGATTAGAAAAATTTTAGTCCATTTACTTTCAAAGTAATTATTTATAGGTATGTGTTTATTGTTACGTTATTACTTGTTTTGTGGTTATTTCTGAAGATTTTCTCTGATCCTTTCTTATTTTCTCTTTCATATTTTGCTGATTTTCTTTAGTGATATATTTGGATTCCTTTATCTTTATTCTTGGCATAGTTGTTTGTAGTTTTGGCATATAGTTATCATTAGGTTTGTTTATAACCCTGTCTGTATATAACTGTCTATATTAAGTTGATGATAGTGTAAGTTTGAACCCATTCTTTACTGCTCTCCTCCTCGAGTTATAGGTGTGTGTTGCCATATTTAACATCTTTTTTATTTTGTGAGTACTTTGCCTAATTTTTTAATGTAAACATTAATTTTTACTGCTTTTGTGTTTCCTGCCTTTATACTGTCACTTTTGGTTTCTCCTTTCTACTCAAAGATCTGCCTTTAATATTTCTTGTGGGACTGGTTTAGCGGTCCATGAATGCATTTAATTTTTATTTGTCTGGGACACTGTTTATCTCTTCTTCTATTCTGAATGGTAGCCTTGTTAAACAGCATATTCTGGCTCCAGATTTTTTTCCATTCAGCACTTTGAATATATCATGGTACTCTGTTCTGGCTTGGAAACTTTGTGCTGAAAAATCTTCCTGCCTTATGGGGCTTCCTTTATATGTTACTGTTTTCTTTGGTCTTGATGCTTTAAAAATTTTTCTTTATCATTATATTTTTACTTACAAATTTGCTTACAAAATGTCTTGATGTGGATCTGCTTTTCTTGATTTTATTGGGGGTTCCTGTGCCTCCTGGATCTGGATATCTGTTTCCTTCTCCAGACTGGGGAAATTCTTAGCTATTATTTTTCAAGTAAATTTTCTGTCTCCTTTTCTCTCTCTTTTTATTCTTTAATAGAAATGTTATTATGTTTGATGGAGTCACTGAATTCAATAAGTATATTCACGTTTTGCATATTTCTTTGTTCTCTCTTTAGTTCAGCTAGATTACTTTCCATTACTCTGTCTTCTAGGTCATTAATTTGTTCCTCTGCTCTTCCACTCTGCTGTTCATTCCAACTAGCATGTTTCTCATTTTGTTTATTGATCCCTTTATCTCTGCTGCTATTCCTTATCTCTTTGTTAAGGGTTTCACTGTTTTCTCCAAGGGTCCTCCACTCCTTTCTCATGTTCAGAGGATATCATTATTATTGCTTTAAATTCCCTGTTAGGCATGATACTTTTATCTGTTTCACTTAGATGTCTGGCCATGGCCTTGTCCTGTTTTTTTGTTTTTTGTTTTTTGTTTTAATTTGGTATAAATTTTTCTGTCTTCTCATTTTATCTGAGTCTCTGTGACTTTTGCTGTGTGTTAGGAAAGTTAGTTGCATTTCCTGTTCTTGAGGATAATGACCTTATGAGGAAGAGGTCCTGTATTGCCCTGCCATGTAGTGTCCCCTGTTCTCTAGGGCCTGGCACTACCAAGATATTTCCAGTGTGTGCTGTATGTGTTCTGCTGTTTTGTCCTGGATGCTTTATCTTTTAGGTCAGTGGTCTGCATAGACTCTCCTTGACTGTTGTGAGCACTGGTCCCTGGCCTGAATGCAGCATGTTTTAGCTAAATGTGATCTGGTCTTCCCATCAGATGGGAACAATTACCACCACCACTAGAACTGAGGTCTGGCAAAACTCTGTACTCAGGAACATGGTATTAGCAGAGATTTAGACTGCTCTTCTGGAGGAAGTGTATCGCCACTCTGGACCTGTGGCAGGCATGACTGAGAAGGGCAGTTCCACTGAAGCATGGTGGGGATGGGCTTTGGTGTAAGCAAGGTTGTGAGTATCAGCACACTACACTGGTTGTCACTTGTGGCCCTGTGATTATGCAGAGGGGTGGGGAAGGAAAATATCAGGTCCTTTTTTACTGGAGAGGCCTTTCTATGAATGCCGACTCTCTGACATACACTCCATAATGAGCAAATAACCTCCCCACAGTGTACTTCCACTCTTGTCAGACCACCGTTTCCCATGCTGCTTAGCCACAGGTTGTTTGTCTGCCTCCTCCCCAAGAGCAGTGCAGTGCCCTTGGACTGACTTAAAACTCCAGGCTTTACACCTCACTGGTTGCAAGAATTCACAATATTTGGCCTTTCTTACTTTCCAGTCCAATTGATAGGAGTTTTAATCTCCCTTTGGGCACTCCTGTGTATTAGTCTGCCTTTTGCCCTTCTGTGCGACCATAGTTTACTCCATAATACAGTGGTCATGATCTGTTTCTCTCCCAAACCAGATCTCAGCATTTCCTACCTTCTTCAGTGTGACCTCTTTTATACATCTGGCTGTGGGGTTTGTTCTGCCACTGTTCAGGTCAATTTCTGGGATAATGAGGATGATTAGCTAGTTATCTAATTGTTTTCATGGGATGAGGTGAGCCTAGTGTCCTCTTACTCTGCTACCATCTTCCATTCTCCCATCTCAAAACATCATTTCTACAATTAGCATCATCCTCTACTTCACTTGGGTGATTACTATTCATCATTCAGGTGTCAGGCAAAGTCTCCTTGATCTTCTATACCAGTTATTGTTGCATCTCATAATTCTTTATTTATCTTTAGAATGATCATATATTTGGTTATTAATTATTATCAGGCCATGTGCTTAGTTCTGTAAGTTCTTCAAGACTGGGTCTCAGTTTGTCCTGATCACCAGCCCTAATGTCTTCTTCTCAACAGGATTTCAATAAAAACTTGAAAGCCTGGAATTAAGGGTTATCTGTTCTATATAAGGGAAATATTTTCCTTTCTAGAATTTATCATCAAATGAGCCCATGGGCAAGTTAAGGATAGAATTTTTTACCCAAATTAGGCCACTTGGTGTGTTGTGCTCATTTCTTTGTGATTCAAATAGTGACTTGAGTAAAAAGTTAAAAGCATTGGTTTACTGAAAGATGATTCTCAAGGAGTATCCCAGTCTTTATACAACATCATTAAGATTACAGAACATTCAGAGGTCCACCAAAATACAACCTGCTTTTATCAGCCTCAGGAAAATGTCCGTGTATTTCTAACAACTTGGAATCTACCTGCCATGTATAAGGTTTATCACATCTTAGACCTTATTCAAAAGAAGGGTACTTTTTCAGAAAGACAGTGTGACCTATAGTTTTCAAACTGGATTACAACACACCTGTAGAGATATCTTGTGGCACATCAGGGTATGAAAGTCACAAAAGACCCTGGAGGATTGGGTCACCTTCTTGGAGACTCCATTTTAGCATAAGATATGAGAATAATCTGTTTTAATATTGATTAGAAAAGTATTATTTTGTAGTATACAAATTTATTAAGTGAGAAATACATAAAATGTGCTCGGTTAAAGGCTTTCCAGAGGAAAATATATAATTCTACAGTTCTGGGTATATTTGGAAATACTTTGTATTACATTAGTGCAGGTGGAATATACTAAATCAGTAGAATTAGGGGAACGTGACTCAGTCAGCAAGCTATGCCTGTCTCAGTCAGCAAGAAATTTAGAAATATAAGGTGGACTGAGGAAGACTTTTTGGTTTTTATTTGCTAAGCTTCACAGGAAGTTAGAGAGACTGATCTGGATTTTGGCAGGAGCTTGTAGTGAGACCATCAGTGCAGTTGAATAAGAGACCGTGTGAAAGGTAGATCTGTAGGAAAGGTGGGTTGTAAGCTCAGCAGTTTCTCAGGCACCATTTCTGTCTGTTTCTCTTTTCTTTTTTTTTAAAGATTTTATTTATTTGACAGAGAGAGAGAGATCACAAGTAGGCAGAGAGGCAGGCAGAAAGAGTGGGGGAAGCAGGCTCCCGCTGAGCAGAGAGCCCAGTGTGGGGCTCAATCCCAGGACGCCGAGACCATGACCTGAGCCGAAGGCAGAGGCTTAACCCTCTGAGCCACCCAGGCGCCTCTCTGTCTGTTTTTCTTCCCAGTAGCATGGACACCACAAGTATAGGAAAACCAAATACAAATGGATTGTGTCTCATCTCTCCTGCCTGGCTGTCATGGTATTTGGAGGAAATTTTGGACTGGTCAGCTTTATTCCCTCCGTGACTTTTTAAAAAAATATTTGAGAGGGAGAGATCATGAGAGCAGGATGAGGGGCAGAGGGAGAAGCAGACTCCCTTCTGAGCAAGGAGCCTGATGTGGGGCATGATCCCAGGACTCAGGAATCATAATCTGACCTGAAGGTAACCACTTAACTGATTGAGTCACCCAGGCACCCCCTCAGAGACTTTTATAATTTATCTGGATTAATTAACAGCTTTGAGAATTGACATCTATCTACTTATCTATCATCTATTTGGTTCCTCTATCAGTATCTGTCTAGGAAAATAGGAACATTTATCATTAGTCAAATAAATAGTACTTAAGGGCTTCAAAGCAAAGCATTTTGCTTACCTCACTTCTCATTCTCCATGGGTAAATCATTTTTATATCTGTAGATTCATTTCATATCTACAAATATGTCTTAATTTACATTTCTCCCAGAAGCAGATCCTGAGACAAGGAGTGAAATTCAAGTTTTTTTGAAAGGTACAAGGAAACAAGGAAGAGACACAGGGAAGGAAAGGTGGCTAATAGAGATTGTATTGTTGAGTCAGTCACCTTGATGAGTGACTAGAGATTAATTTTATAGGAAAGATCCAAGAAAAAAAGGCAGCCTGTACCCCTACAATAGCCTACTTATTGGTGGAAAGAGCTATTATATTGGTGTACCTTCTTACATGAGGTCGTTGTTGAATTTTCCTGTGGGTGGTTGTTAATTCCTTTGCACTTCTGACCTACCCCAGCAGTGGTCAGTGTGACCTTTTGGTAAAAGTTCTGAGGCAGATAATGCAGGTGGCAGTTAAATGCAGCATTCGGAAACTCTTAAGTCCAAACATCCAATGCAATATATCTTAATGTTTAGTATTTTTCATAATTGATTATTCTGCTTTCATAGTAAGGATTGAAATCACACCATGGTCTTCACTTACTCTTTTGCTTCCCAAAAATTCATTATAATTTTTGTTTCTGTGTTGCTTAGCCTTGTGTCTTTTAGATAATACACATTCTCTCTATCTTCTGTAACTAATATGTTTTATACTTCCCTTTACAAGATGAATATGTTGGGACCCATTTACTGTCTTCCATAGCTTTCTATTTTTTTCACATTTCAGCTCCTGTCTTTTGTGTATCTACTTTTATAATCGAATTTTCTTTCGTATTTGTGACATTACATGCTGTATTTATATCCTCTTCTGTAACGTGTTTACCTCATAAATAGTTTGCTTACAGGTAGAGTCTGTAAGTTGAAAATTAACAAATAATATCATCAAATAAGTGTAGTCACATTCCAAATACCTTCCAGTATAGATGGTTCTGGAATCTCTAGAACCTTCTGTGCTCCTCTGGTTTGATCACTCTTTATGCTTGCTCTCTAGTTTTCATCCTGAGAATTTCTTTTATTACATTTTTGTAATCAGAACTGTTATTTCCTATATCCCATTTTTTTCTCCCTTCTTTATTTTATGGGGGCATCTTCTCAAATTAGTTCCCAAGGAATGGTGTGTCATTGGAGGTATCTGACGGCATAAGCCTGCATGTATATGAAGATAGAGTTTTATCTTATATGTTTGATACTTCAAATTAGCATACAATTCTAACTGGGACATCATATGATCCTTAAAACATTCAACACCTATTTACATTCTGTTCTAACATTCTAATTTATTTGTAAGGGGTTTATTGTTCCACTCCCCATTGACCTCGTCTCAGAATAATTAAGAATATTCCCTTTATTCCTTGTGATTCGGAAATTTTGCAGTGGTGTCTGAAAATGAGCCATTTCAATGACTAGGCAGGCCTTTTAATTCTGATGACTGATGTGCTTTAGCTCTGGGGGAAAATCCTTTTTTAATTCTTGAATCCATTTATTTTTCTTCTCTTTTGTGATGACTGTTAGTAAGATATATCTTAGATTGTTACTCTGTATTCTGTTGTCATAATTTTATCTTTGTAATAAAATCAGAAGATTTTGTTAGCTTTATCTTCCAGTTTATTTTTGTTTTAATTTTAACAATTTAAAGACTTCTTTTTTGTTTTGTTACTTTTCAGAACATTTTGTTCTTGCTTTATAGATGCTTATGTTAAAGACCCTTTCACAGATAACACAAATAGGGAGAAAAAACACATTGAGGCTATGACACAGAGATTTATTGACTTATAGAGCTTGAATTTTTAAAGTTATTATTATTAGTCTTTCTATAAATGTCTGATAAACCCTAGAAGTTTTTTACTCATGTTAATGAGTGAGAACATACCACATGTTATTTGAAACAAAGTAGTCGAGAAAAAGATATTCTATCAGGTGAAGGAGGCAAGAAGCCATCTAATATGCCTTGAGAACCCACCCCACCTTGTTCTTTTCATTTTGAGTATTAAACCATTAAAAACAATTTTATCATTGTTTTATTAGTATTTTAGATAAGTTAAATCTGTGTCCTCAGTCTGTTTTTTTGATATAGAAGTTTTATATATTTACAATATAATCTTTAATTTTGACCTGAGGAGGACATTTTTGACTTCACCATTCACAACTTTTGGGGATGTATGTCTCACTCCTCTCCGGTAGGGCTCCTTTAGCAGAAATAAATACCAACAAGTACTAGGAGATAAAGAAGGCTGGGAGCTCATAAAGTTTCAGGTTCTCTTTTTAAGATAACAGCTGACCCTTGAACAACATAGATTTGAACTGTACAAGTCCACTTAAATGTGGATTTTTTTCAATAAATACAGTGTAGTACTGTAAATGTATTTTCTCTTATGTATGATTTCATTAATAGCATTTTCTTTTCTCTAGCTTACTTTATTCTATGAGTATATTATATGATACATATCAAATATGTGTTAATTGACTGTTAATATTATCAGTAAGGCCTCTGGTCAACAGGAGTCTATTTATAGTTAACTTTTTGAGAGTCAAAAGTTATACATGGATTTTCAGTGGTATGGGGTGGATACCCTAAATTCCTGTGTTGTTCAAGGGTCAACTACTTACTTTAGAATCTTGGATTCTTCACTTTTCTGAGATCAGTTTCTTAATTTGACAAAAGAAGGTAACAATATTTGCCTACCTCAGGAATTTTTTGTGAGTATCAAATAAAAAATGTGTATGAAATTATTTGGAAAAATTTTAATATTGTGTACTATATTAGGGATATAAAGATAAATATAATATAATCCCTCCGAAAGTTCTTGTCACTACCAATCTTAGAAGACTATCCATAATGTCAGAATTGAGAGCAATACATATTATTAGAAAATAATATTATTTCAACCATTTTCACTTATAGAAATTTTATAGTCTGTAAGCTACTTACTCTAGGGAAACGTATCCTTTTTGTAACAGATTTCTTCTGGGTAAAACTTCACTTTATGTATAAGTAGATAAATATAGCCTCAAAAAAGTAAAAGAGCTTCCTCAAAACCAAAAACCAAATAAGTGATAGAACTGGTGCTTAAAAATAATTCTGATTAAGTCCTTCCTTCTTGCTTCCTCACTAAAGCTTTACAAGAGCATATTATATTTCAAAAGAAAATTTGCAAGATTTACAAAATGTGTTACAGAGTAGACAGGAAAGAATAAGCTATAAAGAGCAAATAAATGCTTGTCCTAAAATGAAATGAAATTAATAGTAAAAAATAGCAGTTGATTAGTGAGTTTCTTTCAAGTAATGTCAAATAGAGATGTCAGGTGAATTTCTTCAGTGATGATCTTGGCTTTTCTAGCTAGGAAAGTAAAATTGGAAAGTCAGGCTTGCACTCAGGATGATCTGATGATTCAGAGTATAAGAAAAATAGTGAGAATAGCATTAGCTAAAAGCAGAAAGCCACTGTCCCTTCAGTTCTTAAATATGAATCCTATCATTAGAGATTAGATAGGATCATGTGCATGGATATCAAAATGGGAATAATTTACGAAGACAGGTATGTTCTCATGAAGATTCAATGCCTGTGTTCTCCAGAAGCTGCCTCGGAGAAATCACCATGAACGAAATCTCCCGAAAATGAGAATTATAATAATCCAGGCTTGAAAAATCAGAAGCATTTCCCTGTATAATGAAAGTCTTTGTCCTGATGTATAACAACACCCTGGCTAGGTTTATTTTAGCATGGAAAGTATAAAGAAACAATATTTCAGCCTATAGAAATGATCATGGAGAGGATGAAAAATCAGGTGTTTAGTTGACTATGACCTGATTAATGTTTTACTAATTGCCCTTGAAGTGGACCATTATAAAAACAATGATGTAGATTACTAGACCATAACTGCTTGTGAGAGAAAACTTATTATTTATTAGTTTAGTAGTGGTGACTCCTCAGATAACTGGTGCATTATGGTATGGTTTGAGATGGACAGTTTCTAATTACTAGAGTGCTAATATATTTTTGCACTAAAATACCTCAATCAAAAGGAAGAGGAATCAGGTGGTTTGGAATTATAGTTCCAAACCATAGTTCTGCAAACCATAGTTGTACAACACGATCTTCTCTTTGTAAAACACTTTGAATGGTTTGAGGTTGGCAATGAAGCAGTGCGCTTTGTATGGCAGAGGGTACGATTGCGTTAAAAAGAATCTGAATTTTCATGTCAACTCTGTTCTTTAATTAGGTAATTGAGTTGGTCTGATCATATCTGTTCCCTTATTCACATGGTGAGGGGGCTGAAATACATGTCCCCTAAGGTTTCTTTAAGCTATGATATTCTGAGACCAACTCTATTAATCTAAATGTCAATACCATTTGTTGTAGATTCTTCCAGTGATGTCTTCCAATAAATCATGACTTTTGGTAACCATAAACTTGTATTCTTTCCCCCTCATGTTCACAGGGGCTTGAGAACATTACTGTCTTTGGCCAGTGGGGGCATTAGCAAACTTGTTGCAAGCAGAGGTTTGAAAGGCACTTGTACAGTGTTTCTTGCCTTCTTGGATCACTGACCTGTAGCTGCCACTTAAAAAATCCAGTCCAGCTTATTGAAGGATAAGAGACTGATGTGGAAACAATGAGGCACCCCAGCTGATAACCACGATCAGTGATATGCAGCTGAGGTTTTCGTGGACCCTCTAGCCATGGGAGTGCAGCTACATGATCAAGCCCAGGGGAAATCAGCAGAGAACCCCCCAAGACAACTGAGACTATCATGGGAAATAATCAGTCACTGTTTTAAGACTCAAAGTTTTAGCTTGTTACTGAGCAATGAATATCTGACACACCATTCAAAGAGGGTTTCACATAAATAGAATACTGAGCTATTTTAAGTTTAGATTGGACAGTTTTTATTTGATTACTACATATGAGGAGTTAAAAAAACAGATCTTTCTCATCACTATATTGCCTGCCCTTAATGGAGTGTTAGCTCTATATTAGTTATGTATTAATTATGTATTACTGTGTAACAAATTACCCCAAACCTTGTTAGTTTAATACAACTCCTATATATTATTTCACAGTTGTTTTGGTGTAGGAATTCTGGCATAGCATGTCTGTGTCCTCTGTGAGTCTCACAAAACTGCAGTCAAGGTATTGAAAGTTATAGTTTTATCTTAAGGCTTAAGTGGGGAAAGAGCTAGATCCTAGCTCATTCCCATGGTTGTTAGAAAGATTCAGTTCTTTGCAGGCTGTTGGCCCATTATGGCCCACCATTTTTTGGCCTCATGGACCCCTCTAACATTGCACCTTGCTTCTTCAAAGCCAGAAGGAAAGAGAGGGTGCCAAGAAGACAGAAGACTCAATATTGTATGACTTGAACATGGACGAGACATTTCCTCACTTTAGCTGTATTCTGTTCGTTAATCTTTAGATATAACCTTCACTCAAGGGTGAGGAATAATGCAGGAATATAGATTCCAAAAAGGAGGGATCATTGTGGGTCATCGAAAAAAGTCTTCCTATTATTGGTCCATAGTAAATGCTGAATATATTTTTGGAAAGGTTTATAAGTAATTGAATAAGAAAGCATGCTTTGATCAACAACTATGCTTTAGGCACTGTGTTTTCTGCTGTTGATACTAAGGTGGTAATAGTGCAGGCCCTGAATTTTAGAGCATACAGTGAAGTAGGGGATACAGAGGTATAAAATATAGTGCCATACAACAAAAAATGCTAACCTATATTTCTTGTGGAATGAATAAAGTACAAATGGAACTCAAGTAGAACACAATTTTGTTGAATAAGTCAAGGTGTAATTTTTAAAAAGTATGGTAACTAAGCTATGCTTCTAAGGATGATTCATCATTTTCCATCTCTGGGGTTGGAAATAATGGAGATATTCCAAATACTCTATATTTCATATAGAGTAACATTTTGTAAGGTGTGTTTCTGTGAAGCAGAGAGTGAGGGACAGATAAATATTTGGAGTGGTAGGAATTTTTCCCCTTGATTTTTCCCAAATGACGTGCTCTCTTACAAAGTTTGTGGAAGAACCATCTGTCCCATACTCTTTAATTGACCTAGTGAAGGTCTATAAGGGAAGCCACATAGCCCAGTAGATGAGAAGATGGGATACAGATGCAAAGAGGAACCCAGGTGTCATTGATTGCCCAGTTGCCCTTATCTCCAGAATTGTTCAGGTTAATTACACATTGGAGAAAATTGGCTAAGTTAGAAGTTTTGAGCAAAACTGTGCTAAAAAACAGTCCTTTCAGATGGAAAAGAGGAGGTCCTTTGACACCAGGGCATTTCTGAGGATGCGTGGTGGAGGAGAATTTAATGATCTGTAAACTTTCACATCTGTTGACAGTTGCTCTCCACTGATATCACAGAGAGCAAAATGAAAGTGTGATTTTTAAAATGAGACTACTGAAGTTTTTATTAAAACTACGAATAGAAATAAACTGCATAAAACTGTGGAGGTGTCAATTGGGAAGGCCTCTCTTACTGTGTTTTACATTGGGTAAATGAGATTGGTAAAAGTGGATTGTGAATATTCAAGAGCGTGATTCAGATTCATAACTAAATTCAAATCCTGGCTCTATTACTTCCTAGCTATGGGTTCTTGGGTAAATCCCTTAGCATCTAGGAGCTAAAGAATCCTTATCTATAAAATTGGGATGTAACTACTAACAGATTTGTGTTGAGAAGTCACTGAGTATTACTGTAAAAATACTTCAAGTTAGTAGGCATCTGTGTTTCTCTCTTTTTTTGTTATATGCCCAAAGGTGTAAGGAAATACATCTCAGAATGCTTCCTGTCCTAGCCTCTTCATATACTTCATAATTTGACAGTGTTTTCTTTGACAGTGTTGACACTTAATCAGGATTCCATTATCAAGACATTCCCCCCAAATCTAGTTTGACTCCATGTCAAGTCAGCAAAAGTGACTGTCTCCCAAGATTTCCAGCACTAGTTAAGTCCAAAGATAAAAAGATGATCTACCTAATCTAAAGAGAGACCCCCTTAAATATCCATTCACAGGTGGCCAATATTGCAGTTTCCAAGACCGGGTATACACTTAAGTTTTGGCTGTCTAGACCAAAGATTCTGACGCTCTTATTGGAGATGACATTGGTTCTGGTGCCTTCTAAGAAGAGGTGATCTATTCATTCTCTGTATCTCAGAATTGTGCCGCATGGCATTTCAAACAGCACATATTGTAGCTAAGAGAAGAACCTCAGGATTAGCAGGTAGAAGGTACCTGAGTTAAGGATTTGGAGTAGGGCAAGGCTCAGGAGATATTATACCCTCTTGAAACCTCATATCACAAATAGAACATGATTTGTGAAGGGAAAGGCAAGAGACTGGTAAGAAATTCAATCAATCAAATATTGTTAGAAAATACATATGCATGCTGGCCGTAGTTGAAAATGAATGAGATATAGTGGATAGCAAATTAGGGGGAATAAGGAATTTTCTTCCAATTTCTCCAAATAATTGTCTAGTCTCATTTTTAGGCAGAAAAAATAAAAATAAAAAAAAATTCATAATTGTCAATGAAAAGTTCTTACTGGTTAAATCTCCCTTAGAAACTACCCTAAGTACCATGAGCCCATAATCCTTGGTTCTTTCTTCCTCTTCCATATGACAACTTTTTAGTACCTGGTGCTCTTCTTCATCACCACCGTCACTACCTCCTCCATACTCAGTTTTTTCTCATTCAGAGTTCTTACCTCAGATTCTTTACCCAGTATATATATCATGGCTTTAAGATATCTCCTCATTCTGGTCCTGCCCCTGTCTTTGTCCAGAAAAAGAATGAAAAGTGAAGTATTCTGACTCTGCTACTTCGAAACATGTTTCCTTAACTTTCCTGATTTTCATTTCCATATGAATAAACTATGTAGAAATTGCCTATTTTGCATCTGAAAGTTGTTGGAAGGGAGGATACAGAAGCCTGTGTGTGAGGAAACTATAAAATGGCTAGAATACAGCGAGAATGAAGTAATTGTTGGTTTTTACTGTTGTTAGTAGTATAATATATCAGTGTTATAACTATCACTGCTTTCCTTTCTGGACTCCAAGCTTCTTAAGGATAGAGCTTTGGTTTTCCTTATACATGTCTTACTCTGTACCTACTGTAGGACTTTAACAGATAAGGTGACCAAATATTTTGACATCTTGGATAACAGAAAAAAGAGCTTGAATATGAGTTGACAATATAGGAGGAAAAAAAAAAAGGTGCTGGGAACCTTCTCCAAAAGAGTCTGCAGAATAATTCAGAAGGGTAATGCCCAACTCTTAGCACAGAACCTCCTTTAATGCTAAAGCACAGGATACAAGTCGAAGCAGGTATCATGAAGCAGCAGCAGAGAGTTAGCACTTTGTGTTGTTCGGTGGAGCCAAAGTTTGAATACTCCTGACTGGCAGTCCATCTTATATTCAGGTTTGTTTAGCAGCTCCACAGGCTTCTCTCTCTCTCTCTCTCTGTCTTTTTGGAAGGAAAGCCCTGGCTTGAGGATGCAGAAAAAGTCATACTTTACCTATTAGGCAGCGGAGGACAATGTTACAGTTCATCCTCATACATGGGTCCCTTGGGCTGTTGAGGTAGAGACAGAAACCACACATAAGCAACTCTCCAAGCCAACACATGGTGGTCCGTTTTATTGATAATTATCTTTTACATATCTGAGTAAGCTTAGGCTTCTGGAGGTGTAAAAAAAAAAAATGCCCCGGAGGTATAGCTAGCAAAAATTAACACTCCGCTGCACATCCTAATTAGGATTTAATTAGGGAATTAAAAAAAATGCCGAGCACATGTTTTTAGCAAGTGCCTAATCACTGACTTATTGCTTGTAGGTTTTCTACATATTTTTCATTGTAAATATCCAATTATAATCGTCATTTAGGTCAGGCTTTAAGAAATCAGATTCTTATTCAAAATAATGAGAATTTGTTTCTTTAAGCATAATGTCCTCTAGTATAGTTTCTACATCTTTTAATTTACTATGTATTCTACCCAGTTCCTTCTCCTAACATGGAATCTGGGCGTTGTCCTGGTGCTGTGATGTATTACTCCTCAACAAAGCCCCGTGTCTTGTATTTTCAACCAGTGCATAAGAAAAAAAAAAAAAAAAAAGTGACAACTGCATCTGTGTTCTTGTTCCTGAGAGATTTGTAACAAACCATGACTGTAAAACTACTGTCTCTTTTTCATAGTGAATGTTGTGTGTATGCCTCCGACTCTGACCAAACTTCTGGAGTGATTTATAGCACATCTGTTTTGACCTGCCCCTGATAATATTCAAATTAAAGTCACAGTTGGAAAAGAAAGTGGCCTGTGCCATATGAGTTCCAATAAAGGTATAGAAACTGTTCCAAGTTTGATTTGTGACCACTGTCATCAGTTTTTAAAAGCCACAGCTGATGGAGAATAATGTCTGATGTTGATTTCTTAATCACACCACCATTATAGAAATAATAGGTTGCTACAGTGATAATCATTACCCCCTTTCTGACGGTATTTCAGTGCTTTTTACAGCCACTTCTAATGACCATTGAACTGTTTGGTCTAATGAGTGAGAAGACTCCAACATCTTTATTCAGAAGTCACTAATGATAATGGCCACCTATCACCCCATTCTCCAGAGCCCAGAACGTATGTGCACTGAGTCCCATTATCATCACTGCAGGTCTGCATCCCAGTCTTACTAGACTCCAGTAATTAGACCTAATTTATACCTGATCCTGTGATGGCTGAAGTCCTTTTTCTCAAATTCATGTTTTTTGTTGTATCTGAATAGCACTCGAGTCTAGAAAAAATTTTAAAGCTTTTATTGGAGAATCATAAATATTATTAGTGACAGTTTTAAGGTCAACAAATCAATGAAAAATTCACAACTATATTCATTTTTACAGTATGGAGTAATGTTTAAGAGCAAGACTTTTGGTGTGTAATGGAATTATATTTAAAATCTTTGTTGTGCTTCTTAATAGCTATTGGAACTTCAGGCGGTTCAACACTGAAGCTCAGTGTTTTGTCTCTAAAACGGGCATAAGAATAGAGCTTTTTTCTTGAGATGGTGGTTATCAGTATTAAACCCAAATAGAATAGCTATTATTAGATTATCATCATGTCATTACCATTATCATTCTCACCTACGTGCTTCTCCTTTTTGTAGACAATGAAGACCCCCACCCAGTTATCAGAATAAGTACACGATTAGGATTTCCTGGATGTGAAACCAATAATTCCCTTGATGTTGTTGAATGGATGGCGTGAGTCATTGCTGTGGATCTCTCTGTGAGAAGCAATTGAATCTTCAGGCTTTTATTCTTAACGTGTGTCATGAGATAGAAGAGCTGGTAAATGGTTGAAAAACAAATAAAGGGTGGCAAGGAGGGAAACAGCTAAAATTCACTTTTTCTTAGTTTCATGAGAATCACATGAAGGAGATAGCAAAATTTCTATTTCATAGGTAAGTAAGCTGAACTTACAGAAGTGAACTAAGTCTGATTTCAAAGAGCTAATAAATGGTAGAAATTGTATAGCTCAATCCAAGTCTTGATTAAAGATACATAAGCTATATGACCTTTTGATGAATTCATGAAGTGCAATCTAGTTAAATTACATACTTAGAGATGAGCCCAAAGAATATATGGAGGAAAGCAACGGTATCATATGCTGCACAAAATTTGCGGGTGTTAGAGGGCATCCGAAGTTAGAATGATTTTCTGTGTACTTCTGTAGCTAAAAACAGAGTCATTAATGACATGATGGGAGTTATGTCATATTGGAGATTGTGGAAGAAAACATCTAGAAGGGAGACTGTTTAATTTTCATGACAGAAGTTTTCACAAAGGGACCTAGATCTATCCCCAATATTCTGAAGTTAGAAACACAGAGATGTTTTAAATTCATATTTAATCTATGAATATTTAGCAATAAATTCATATTTAAAATAAATTCATATTCATAATTAAGGTTATTTATTGTCAACTGTAGTTCTCTCATTGAAAGTATTAAGACTTGGCTAGGAAGCAATGTTATGGTTTACATCTCCATTCTAAGAGTAATTCAGCATTAATATTATTAATTATTACTTTATAGTTATAGACACTGTGAAATCACGACATTATTTTACCTACTTCCATCAAGAGTTGGAGCTTATTTTCCTAGCACATAAATATGGCTGGCTTTGTGATGTCTGATCATGTGAGGATGTTCAGATCAAGACTCAAGACATCCTGCAGCTTCTACCCTGGCTGCTCTTGGACTCATTTCACTACAGTGCGAACAGCCAAGGCAAGCCTACTAGCGGATGGGGGACAAAATGGAGAGAGGTCCCAGTCATGCCAGCCGTGCCTATCCAGGCATATCATAGACCATCCAGCCCCAGGGACCCTACAAATCCAAAAGCCTAGGTAGTTTCAGCTAAGCCAGGACCAAATCTGAAGAACTGTCTATATGATCTCAACCTAAATTGGTGAGTCACTAAATTATGAGCTACATAAATAGTTGATGATTTAACTTACTAAGTTTGGGGTTTGTTCGTCATACAGCAAATGCTAAGTGATATAAATTAGTCCAAACTCTTCTAATGTTCTACTTTTATGAAATGCTTCCTTAATATTTTGAGCTATTTTAGGAGTTCTTCTCAATTTTCTTATAAAAATATTTTTGTTTATTCAATTTTTAAATCAAAATATAGTCACATGATTCAAATTCTTAAGTTATGAGAGGATCTAGCATACAATTATACTGTGTATTTCCCAGATATACCTTTTTTACCCAGAAGGAAAGTATGCATACTTTACTACTCTGAAGTATACTTCCAAAAGCATTTTAACCTTATAGAATATGTGTATATTATATGATACACATATTTTGGACCCATGTTCTCTGAGCTGTTTTCTAGACCAATTTCCTCAAGTCATGATTCATTTGTTTTTTTTATTTTTTTTTTAAATTTAGGCTATGTATTTAGAGTAGTTTTGGGTTCACAGCAAAATTGAAAGGAACAGAAATTTCCCATTTACCTCCTGCCCCGACATGTTTGTAGCCTTCCATATTATCAGTATCTCCTCATCAGATTGGTATATTTGTTACAATGCATGACTTTACATTGACACATTATAATCACCCAAAGTCCATAGTTTATTTTATATTTCACTCCTGGTGTTGTTCAGTCCACCAGTCTGGACAAATGTGTAATGACATCTATGCATAGTTACAGTACCAAGTATAGTATTTTCACTGCTCTAAAAGTCTCCTGTGATCCCATATTCATCCTTGCCTCTGTTCCCAGCTCCTGATCCCTGGCAACCACTCATCTTTTTACTATCTTCATAGTAAAAAATATGATTCTCCATAGTTGGAATCATATGGTATGTAGCCTTTTTAGACTGGCTTCTTTAATTTAATAACATGCATTTAAAATTCCTTTGTGTCTTTCATGGCTCAATAGTTCATTTCTTTTTTTTTTTTTTTAATTTTAAGATTTATTTGACAGACAGCAATCACAAATAGGCAGAGAGGCAGGCAGAGAGAGATGGGGAAAGCAGACTCCCCGCTAAGCAGGGAGCCCGATGTGGGGCTCGATCCCAGGACCCTGAGATCATGACCTGAGCTGAAGGCAGAGGCTTTAACCCACTGAGCCACCCAGGCACCCCTCAATAGTTCAATTCTTTTCAGTGCTGAATAATATTCCATTGTCTGGATGTACCACTGTTTATCCATTTACCTACAGAAGGATACAGTGGTGGCCTCCAAATTTGGGCAGTTATGAATAAAACTGTTATCAACACCTATGTGCAGGTTTTTGTGTGGACATAAGTTTTTTTTTTTTTTTTTTAAATTTCTTTTCAGCGTAACAGAATTCCTTGTCTATGCACCACACCCAGTGCTCTGTGCACTGTGTGCCCTCCATAATACGCACCACCTGGCTCCCCCAACCTCCTCCCTCTTGCCCCTTCAAAACCCTCAGGTTGTTTCTCAGAGTCCATAGTCTCTCATGGTTCACCTCCCCTTCCGATTTCCCTCAACTCCCTCCTCTCCATCTCCCCATGTCCTCCATGTTATTTGTTATGCTCCACAAATAAGTGAAACCATATGATAATTGACTCTCTCTGCTTGACTGATTTCACTCAGCATCATCTCTTCCAGTCCCATCCACGTTGCTACAAAAGTTCAGTATTCATCCTTCCTGACGGAGGCATCATACTCCATAGTGTATATGGACATAAATTTTTTAACACCTTTGGGTAAATACCTGGGAGTGTGATTGCTGGATCATCTGGTGAAAGTATGTTTAGTTTTGCAAATAAACCTCTGTCAGATTGCCTTCCGAAGTGGCTGTCACAATTCTGTATCCTCATTGACAATGGATGAGGGTTTTTGTTGCTCCACGTCCTCACCAGCATTTAGTGTTGTCAGCACTCTGGATTTTGATCATTCTAATAGATGGGTTGTGTCTCATCATTGTCATTATTTTAAAAGATATATTTATTTATTTTAGAGAGAGAGGGTGTGTGTGTGTGTGTGTGTCTGTGTGTGTGTGTGTGTGCGTGCGCGTGTGTGTGTGAGCGAGAGGATGAAAGGAGAGAAGGTCAGAGGGAGAAGTAGATTCCCGTGGAACTGATCCCAGGACTCTGGGATCATGACCTGAGCTGAAGTCACTTAACTGACTAAGCCACCCAGGTGCCCCTGTTTTCTTATAGTTTTAAGAGTTCTTTTTATATTTTGAATATTAGTCCGTTTCCAGATGTCTGTTTCACATATATATTCTTGGAGTATGTGGCTTGTCTTCTCATCTCTTGATAGTGTCTTTTACAGAGCAACTGTAAATAGAATCAAACAGTACACAGTCTTTTGTGTTTGGTGTCTTTGCTTATTGTATTTTGGGATTTACCTGCATTATTACACTTAGTAGGTGTTTATACATTTTTATTACTGAGTAATGCTTCATTGTATGGACAAACCACAGTTTATTCAATCTCCACTTGATAGCTATTAGCTTGTCTGCATATTTTTGGCAATTAATTATAAGACCTCCATGAAAGTGTGCCTGTATGTCTCTGTGTGGAGATTTTTAACTTTCTCTGTAGCATATACTTTGGTTGGAATTCTTTTATCTATACTTATTTCTCAAATGGGATTACTTATTAAGCTGCAAGTTTTATTTATATATTTTGCATTTATGTCCTCTGTCAGATATATTTTTTCTCAGTCTGTGGGTTATCTTTATGTTTCTTTTTTAATTTTGTGTGTGAATCAGCAAAACTCACTTTTGATGAAATCTGAATTTTTCTTTTAAGGTCCGTTCTTTTTGTTTACAATTCAAGAAGTGCTAGATCTACCCAAAATCATAACTTTATTCTTCTATGTTTTCTTCTTGAAATAGTTTTGCCCTCACATGTCAAGCTATGATCCATTTTCAATTTTTTTTTTTTTTTGGCTGAGAACACTTAAATTCTACTATCTTAGCAAATTTTAATTATACAATATGTTGTTATCAAAATAGCTACTATGTTTTCATTAGATAATCCAACCTTATTCATTTGTTTTTAATAGCAAAGTATTTTTCAAAGAATATCATAAGGTAAACATGCAATTTTAGATCTGGAATATATTCATAAGGCAGATAACACATAAAAGTAGAAGATAAAGGTATTAGAACTGCTCAGATGATAATGGAATTTCCAAAAATTATTTTTCAGTGAAAAAAGTAGTATTATGTAAATAATATAGTGCTCTTGTTGTAAAACTAAAAAGTGTTGGGGTGCCTGAGTGGCTCAGTGGGTTAAAGCATCTGCTTTCAGCTCAGGTCGTGATCCAGGTGTCTTGGGATGGAGACCAATATCGGGCTCTCTGCTCAGCAGGGAGCCTGCTTTCCTTCCTCTCTCTCTCTCTGCCTGCCTCTCTGCCTACTTGTGATCTCTCTCTGTCAAATTAAAAAAAAAAAATTAAAAAAATTAAAAAGTGTAAAATTGAAAAACTTGATATCTATAAGTATATGATATAAACCTCTACAGTTTTATGTCAGCGAGGAAGATCTGGTTGATTGACCCTGTTATTAAATGCTACAGGGGGAACAAGGCAAAAACATGACTAGGAGGAAACAAAAAGGGAACTTAAAGTAGATAAATTAATAAAATTATGCATTTATGTAAGATAAGCATACTTTTCTATATAAAAATAAAATAAAAAATAAATTGATATATCTATAAATAAATATATAATATGAAATATGTAAAAAAAATAAAAAAGAAACATCAATAATGATAGCTGTTATTTATATAATGTTCATTTTTTCCTGGGAGCATGCTTCCACATTCCTCTCCATCTTTACCCACGTTCCAGGGCATAACGTTATTTTCCACAGTTAACAAACGAGGAAAGATATGTGAGAGCATTTCCTTCACTTGTCAGAATTCATGCTGCTGGAAAGGGGTGGAGCTGCATTTACACCCAAGCAGGCTCAAAGTAGTCTATTGTTTTTTCCAACATTGTCCCAATATTTCTTTTCTTTTTCCAGTTTTATTGGGATTTTATTGACAAATCTGTGGGATATTTAGGGTATACAAAGAGATGATTTGATACATAAATGTGAAAGGATTCCTCTTGAGTTAACTAACACATGCCTGGAGTCAGATGTTTATTTTGGTGAGAGAGAGCGAGAGAGTGTACACGGAAGTTCTACTCTTCTAGCAAACTTATAAAATAAAATGTTAATAACTATAGTCACCATGTCACACATTAGATGCTCAGAAATTATTCCTTGTGTAACTGGAATTTTACACCTTACCAGTCTGCCCCTATTTTCATCACACCCTGTCCCCTGGCCAACACATTTTTTACTCTTGGTTTCTGTGAGTACAACTGTTTAATTTTAGATTCCATGCATGTGATACTATGCAGTATTTCTTTTTCTCTTTGTCCTATTTCACTTAGTGTAAAGCCCTCTAGATTCATCTGTTTTGTTGCAAGTGGCTGAGTTTCCTTACTTTTAAGGCTGCATAATAATGCCAGGGTGAGTGTGTGTGAGAGACATTTTCTTGATCCATTGCTTGGCTATTGTGAATAATGCTGCAGCGAACATGAGTATATAAGTATCTTTCAAGATAATCGTTCTGTTTCCCATGGATGTATACCCAGAATCAGGATTGCTGGATTATATGGTAGTTCTATTTTTAATTTCTTGAGGAACCTATATACTGTTTTCCATAGTAACTGTATGAGGTTACAATCCCCTCTGTGGTATATAGGGTTCCCTTGTCTCTACAATCTTCCAGAATTTGCTAGCTCTTTACTTTTTGATAATAGCCATCCTAACAGGTGTGAAAAGATATCTCAGTGTGGTTTTAATTTGTATTTCTGTGGTGATTAGTAATGTTGAGCACTTTTCATGTCCCAACAGGGACATTTGTATATCTTTGTATATCTTATTTGGAAAACTGTTTATACAGGTCCTTTGCCTGTTTTTGAATTCTTTTTATTTGTTTTTTCTATTGAGCTGTTTTAGTTTCTTGTATGATGATATCCTAAAATTCAGATTTTAGAAAGAAGTCTTTTTTGAGCAGGTAGATTCTTATAGGTTAAAAATTAGAGCTAGTATGGTTAATTAGGTTAATATATTTCCAGAAGAAGTAGAGAAATATAAAATAGCTCCTTAAGAAATAACACTAAAGAGAGAAATAAAAAAAATGATTTTAAGATACTAATATGTAACAGTTGATTTAGAAGTAGATGGGAGAAAGATGTTGAGGATGATTTCTAGGACTCTAATTTGAATGACTGTATTGCAGTATCAAAACATGATATGGAGAACATGCAGGGAGAGGAACAAATTCAGAAACTGTTTTGGAGGGATAGGTAAAGGGTGTTTAATGAATTCAGTTTGGTCTTGTCAAATTTGAGCTGCCAGTAGGATATGTGTTTGATGATATCCACTGCACAGTTGGAAGCAAGTGCCTAAAGCAACACATAGATTGAGGTGTCAATTTCCAGGTCATCAGCATAGAGAAAGTAGTGGAAAGTATAGGCAGGAATGTACACTGAACAAATACCGAGATCAAAAACCTAGAAACCTCTGCCAAAAGTCAGACCTGGGGGAAAATTCAATGAAGACATAGAAGACCAAGTCTAAATGTTAGGAGGGAAACAGAGAGGAACTTTTATCCCAAAAGCAGATGAAGATTTTTAAGATGAGAAGTAGTGAAATTAGTCAATATGGTAGACTAAGCGGATTTTAGATATCTCTTTTTTTGCAACAAGACCACATTTGTGCTAGATAAAATGTGTTTTTAAAATACTCAATATTAAAAAGAAGAAAAGAAGTCTCAGGGAACTAGAATGTAGAAGAAACTAAAATTTAAAATACAAAAACATTTAAAATAAACAAAAAAGGTCAGAGAAATGCAAAAGAAAGTTTGCATTGTTTAAACACACTGTTCTCTGCTATCTGACCCAAATCTTTCATTGCCTTTGAGCTATCTTATAATTCTATAAATTGAAAACTGATAGTGATGCAAAGTAATTCTAGTCTGTAGACATGCAAGTTTATTCTTTCAGGGGAGGTTTAAATGGACTCCCCTTAACTCATGGGGGAAAAAAGCTAATTTTGCATCCCTAGGTAAATTCATGCCAATGTTTCTTTATTTTATAGAAGTGATTTCTTCTTTAATTGGTACTTAGAAACTGCTGTATCTTCTGCCGGGTTTACTCATTAAACAATGAGTTAAATAAAAATGTAATGCAAGTTTGTTTTATATCTATATGAATCATTCTCTTACCTTAAAAAAAAAAAAAGTATCCTTTAGAAAGGTGAGAAAGAATTCAGCCTGAATAGCCATGATGTTATACGATCACATGATCTTGAGATTCTAAGGCATTGATTTCTATTCAAGGCTGAGAGAGAGGATCTTAGATCCATGTATGACAAGAGCAGGAGCATACAGAAGTCTTTCCTGTCCATATAAAGAGACTGTGAAGAATTCACACTGGTCATGCTTGTGACAAAGAGACTAGAGAATAGCCAGTGCCAAAGATGAAAAAATTGATGGATGTTTATAAGAAGGAATCTAAGCTTGCTCTCTAAGAAGTTGTAGATTTTTCTTTCCCATTAACCATGTGGTATTGAGGATCTGAAGGTGAGAATAAGCATAAAATCTGTTTCAGAATGTGAAAACACTTGCACTGACAAATGTGAAACCATTCTATGGGAATGTATCCATGGCCCAGATGAGTGAATTCCCAAGAAAACTGTTCCCTCTGAAAGCTTACAGCCTGAAATTACTAGACACTGCAATAATCAGCAAAAATCACACCCTAAAATTAATGATGATACAACCTCTAAGAGATTGCATTTTTCTGAGTATCTAAAAAAAAATTTTTTTGTTTCCAAAAAGAAGCAGAATTCATGAGGCAAGAACCCATTTCTTTGAAGGGTAATATGGATTTTTAAATACAGAAATGTTTTTAGAAATAAGGTTAGTGGAAAAAATCAAAAGCAATATTGAACACTAGATTAAAGATAAAGAGAGAATTAATGAATTGTCTTCTGGACATAAATCACTCAAAAGAAGGAAGAAATGAATAATGTGAAACCATGGGAAAGAAATTAAGGAATAGAAAAGAGAACGAAATGATCAAAGAGGAGCAGAATTTACCATTCCAAATATGCCTCTTTGATATAAGTACTTTTTTAAGGCTGGTTATTTTTAAGAAATGGCATTGTTTCCTATCCTTAAGATAAGGGTTTACAGGGTGCCTGGGTGGCTCAGTGGGTTAAGCCGCTGCCTTCGGCTCAGGTCATGATCTCAGGGTCCTGGGATCGAGTCCCACATCGGGCTCTCTGCTCAGCAGGGAGCCTGCTTCCTCCTCTCTCTCTGCCTGCTTCTCTGCCTACTTGTGATCTCTCTCTGTCAAATAAATGAATAAAATCTTTAAAAAAAAAAAAAGTGTTAAAAAAAAAAAAAACCAGTGCCTTTAAAAAAAAAAAAAAAAAAAGATAAGGGTTTACACATATCTATTGGATTATAAATATAAAATTAACTATAGAACACAGGCTAATTTTTATAAAGCTTACTTTACTTTTCTTAGCCTATTATAAATTGAAGCAAAATACTTATTACTTTTGTTTCCCAAAGGGCTTGAGAGTTTATAGTTGATAATTGAGAGAATATGAGACAAAATTATGTGGCTTCTGAATAATAATACAAAGAGAGTTGAAAAGAAAAAAAATAATTATAAAGATAGGTGAGAGAGAGATTTAATATGGTCGGGTAAGTAATAGAAACTAAAACCTGTCATAACTAAAGATTGAATCTCGATGTTTTCATTTTCTACTAAGAATGAAAATCATGGGTTCACCAGGAAGGAGTAAGATTCCTGTCCAGAAGAAGAATTTGTCCTGAAGATGTTCATGCAAGGGTCATTGACTAAGGAAATTATTGATACCCCAGATTATAATATATGCAAAAAATATAAAGATCATTTTCTTATATACCCTGTGGTCACCCAGAATGTACTGTCATACCACAATTCTTGAGTGACAATTCATGGGAGGTGAGATAGAGAATATAAAAAGTAGGTAGGTTTAAATATGGTATTCTCTGGTTATGTTTTTAAATAAAGGGATAAAATTGGAGTATCTCAAAGAGTGGGATATATTTTAAAAAATGATATGGTTGGCTAAGCTGACTAATTCTGTACTATGTAAAATATTTGTGTGAGGAATATTTTTTGACACGTTTCCATCAAACCATATTTGGAATTTTGTGCCACCATCCACAAATGTTTCTTGCAAGTGTTTGTAATACTTTATATCACAAATGGCTGGGTGCATTTTTGAGTTTGAAATCGGGAACCTTATATTTTGATGTCTTTTAATTTCCGTAGGTTCATATGGCATTGTTTCCCATCTCATTGAATTGTGTCAAAAATAGAGTAAGAAGAGACCAAAGTTACTTTTTTAATACATGAAAGAGATATCTAGGCTCAGGGATTTGGGAGACATTTGGAGATAATTACTAGGTCGCTTGAGTCAAGAAGGAATCTTTTCTAACTGAAATGTGGTGCTCTATTAAAAAAACCTACATTCTCTGCCTGACAAGTGAAGTGCAGTTGTTGGATGTAGACAGAAAAGATATGCTAATTTAATTATCTTGAGCTCTAAGTACCCAATGGCAAAACTATCACTTGTTGATTTTTAAATTAACCTATTTTAAAAACTGGAGACAATATACTGGCTTGAGAATGATGTTTTGGGGTTAGAAAAATCCGGATTTTACTCTTGGCTTCATTGGACATACCTGATGAAGTTATTTTATCAACAAAATAAGAATAAAATACTTACAGTGAAGTGTTCCTAGAGTGTCGAGTGAAATAAAAAATTAAAAGGGCCTCCTACTCTTTGTGAGCCCATGGTGACTATATTTTTGAGAAACTGGTGTAAGCATTGTTTATATTTGTGTTCCCATTACCCTAAGTGAAAATCTTCAGACCCACTGTGTTTTGTAAATTCTCTCAAAAGTGTTCCTCTTCTTTTCCTTCCTTGTGATTCTATAATTTTTTAGGGGCATGTCCCTGTAATTTTTATTTAAAGATTTTATTTATTTATTTGACAGAAACCACAAGTAGACAGAGAGGCAGGCGGGGCAGGGGGCGGGGGGAAGCAGGCTCCCTGCTGAGTAGAGAGCCCGATGCGAGACTCGATCCCAGGACACTGAGATCATGACCTGAGCCGTAGGCAACGGCTCAACCCACTGAGCCACCCAGGCGCCCCTGTAATTTTGTTTTTATCAGGAACTTCCTTTTCTCTTGAAGTATTCTAGTGTCTTTACTCCAATTCCTTCCCACTCTTCATGTCTTCATTCTAGCATTGAGTTATTCTGAATTTACACCAGTATTATCAAGTGTTGCTCATCTTACAGCTTTTCACTGTTGACTAATTTTTACTCTTTGTCTTATAGCAGCAGATTCTTCTTATACCAGCTCTTAACCTTATCACAGCTATAACACAATCACTAACCATTTTAGAAAACATCTTATGCTTGCTTACAATTTACCACCCTTGTGCATGCCTACCTACCCAACTTTCCTCCAACTGTAAACGCATTATCTAAAGCTAGGTTTAATTGTGACATTCTCCTTCAATCAGTGTCAAGGATTCACATTCACACACCTTTCAGGGTGGCTTACACACTTAGAGGGCATATACATATACTTTATTATAATGTCTAGCACATACATGGTTCTATCCTCCATTGCCATGAACTCCTTGATGACAGGAAGTATAGCTATCCATGTCTCTCTCCTAGGATTTAGAATACAGCACACAATCATTAAATGTTTACAGTGCACAGAATGAACTGAAAAGCCATGTAAGACAGAATATATACTAATAATTTATTGTAATATTGCTAGTTTAAGAGACATGCATATTTACAAAGCTGTCTATAAGCAAAGAGTGAAAATGTGGGTCATTGGTTTCTGATGTTAGTATTGCTTTCTAAAAGTATGTTGAGTATAATGATTGAGGAGTTATCCCAGACCTCTAGGTCTGGGGTATAGTGATACTGTCACTCAAGGGGAAATTCGTCAAAAAAATGGAACTGTGCGAGGTAGACTCCATTGAGCAATCAGTCCACTTTGTAGATGACCTCAAAGTTCCATAATCACTTCAGCTCACCTGGAAGCTCAGAGTGCAAAACTGAATGAATGTTTTGCCAAAGGTCAGGAAGTCTTTAGAATCAGCTTCTAAAATCAAAATCTCAGCTGTCTAGAAAAAAAATGAGTAAGAACTCATTTTAATTAGGAAGCAGTATTTCCATTCCACAGAGGTCCATGGCATTAATTAAAGCCGTGACTCTGGGTTTGTCTCTCAGCTTTGAAGTTTCAGCAGTTTGACCAGGTTTGACTTGGACTGAATCGAAACTTTCTAAAGGGCCTTTTTAAATCTCCGTAATTCCAAATTTCATTTCTACAAAATATGTAGCACAAAGACATTACAGGGAGCTGTGAATAGCATTTTATACCAATCTCCCATGTACAAATACCTTAATAGGCTTTGCAAATTTGGAGCTGGATAACCCTCACCTTTTCTGACAAGTCTGCGTACAAAACTGGTTGGTTATTTTGATGACGTAGGACATCAGTAGGTTCTGTGATCCTATAGTATTTGATGTTCACACTCTTCTCCACATAAAAACTCCCAATTGTTCTATAAAGTCAGCTTCTATAGCTCAAAATTGGTTGTTAATAGGTTAACAAATGGACATTGAGTTAAACATAAGAGCAGTGATTTATATCCTGATTTCATAATGATTTAAGTCAAATTCTTCCCCGCTTGGTGGTACTTTCAGTCAGGAATGGCTAGAGGCAAATTGTGATGTAGATGAAGCTGCTTTTAGCTGTATCTATCTTTCTCTACAGGTCCCTGTAAGAGGGTGGATCTTTCAAACTGAAGATAATCCTTTATTTATTAAAAAAAAAAAAAAGGAAAAGAAAAAAGTTCAGAAGTCTCTTTCTTTACTCTCTAGATAAAATGTAAGGAAAATGACCACTAATGTCAGATGCATCTTAGAGATTCTATTATATATTTTTATAATACTCACAGAAATTCTTCTTTATTAAGGAATGGATATAAAGGTATTAGGGAAACAAAACTGCTGCACGTTTTGCATTCTTTGATAATTGCCTCTGTGATGAGATAGTACTGATTCAGGGGATTCAAAATCAATAGGATATGGTCGCTATCCAACAAAAGATGACAATCTAGTGAACCAGATAAACACAGAAGCTTGTAAATGGCCTTGCAAGGCAGCAAATGCAATCATAAGAATATGGAGAGAATGCTGTGGGAACATAGAGCACTAAGTGCCTATCTACACCAGTGTGAGGAAATTGGAGACAAGTTTTGAAGAAATTCTTGAAATTTCCAGGAAAGGTAGAAAAGAGAGAATTCTTTATGGACAGAAGTAATGGCAGTAAATCCTCAACATTTCTGGCATGCACAAGGTATAGTTAGTCCCTGTGGTAGAAGGTGAAGCTGGCCGTCTTAGGTCAGGGCCAGATTATAGATGAGGAATGTCTTATACCAGACATAATTAAGATTCATTTTATAGGCAACAGGGAGTTAAAAGTTCTAAGCACATGAGTGACATGATAAACTTCGTTTTATTAAGTTAATCCATGGCAGATAGGAGGGACTATCTACACTGAAACATGGTAAGAGATATGGAGATGAAATGAGACTTCTTTGTCTTTTTTTTTTAATTTTTTTATTTTTTATAAACATATAATATATTTTTATCCCCAGGGGTACAGGTCTGTGAATTGTCAGTTTTTTTATTTTATTTTATTATTATTTTTTTTATTTTTTATAAACATATATTTTTATCCCCAGGGGTACAGGTCTGTGAATCACCAGGTT
This sequence comes from Mustela nigripes, assembly GCF_022355385.1. Taxonomy (NCBI): domain Eukaryota; kingdom Metazoa; phylum Chordata; class Mammalia; order Carnivora; family Mustelidae; genus Mustela; species Mustela nigripes. The sequence goes on from NC_081573.1 coordinate 36,118,813, forward strand.
TACACACTTCACAGCACTCACCAAAGCACATACCCTCCCCAATGTCCATAATCCCACCCCCTTCTCCCAAACCCCCTCCCCCCCAGCAACCCTCAGTTTGTTTTGTGAGGTTAAGAGTCACTTATGGTTTGTCTCCCTCCATTTGCGACAACATGGATGGAACTAGAGCGTATCATGCTTAGTGAAATAAGTCAATCGGAGAAAGACAACTATCATATGATCTCCCTGATATGAGGAAGTGGTGATGCAACATGGGGGCTTAAGTGGGTACGAGAAGAATAAATGAATGAAATGAGACTTCTAAGAGTTCATTTTGAGGTAGAGTTTTGTGGATTTGATAGACTCTGTGTGTGTATGTCTGTGTGTGGTTCGTGGTGAGGGTGATGCAAAGGGAGGGTTAAAACTTAGTTTAGGTTCCCCTGAGACTGACTAGTCAGATACAAAAAAAAATCAAATGCAAGTACCTTATTTGGGGGATAATTTCAGGAAACACTGAAGGGGGAGTGGAAGATGACAGAGAAGCCAAGGCAAACAAAAGAGGGTTTATTATCAAGCTAGCCTACGCTGCCTGTGACTAATACTTAACGTGTTGGGGAAGCTCTGGGAAACAATATTAAATATATAACTCAAAATTATCATAACTGAGGGGTGAAGGAAATAAACTATAAAGGATCTCATTGGTGTCATAGTCCACCACTAAGGAGTGTTAATTTAGCAGCCCTTTGGTGCTCCTGCCTGGCATGATTCAGATAGTCTTCCAGCAAAGAGATATTAGGTATTCATGGTAGGAGACCGACTACAGGATATTTTAGTGATGAAGCCCCAGGTATGTAAGTTAGGGCACCAAAAGTGTCTATAAAACCTAGCATAGTTAAACATAGTATCCTCCAGTTATGGGGAATTTTTTTTTTTTTTAGCTCTACAGTTTTACAATATATATGTCCATTTCCTGCTAATCTTATGTGCCCTTACACCTGTTGTTTATTTATAGAAGGATTTTTTTTTCCATTGAAGAGAATGGAAAATATGGGCATTTTTCCTTTAATTACTTCAAGTTCAGTAATTTAAATTAGTCCCCATTACTGTATTCTTATAGCTCAACAGCGTGTGTAGATTTCATCTTCCATAACAACTTAATTGTGAGGTGACTGTTTCTTGGAGCACTGTAGTATGAAGGATTCTGATACTGCCTCTGGACTTGAAGAAGGGAGATCCATGGGCAGGGATGGAGTGGAGTGACTGTTTGCTTTGTTACATGAACAATTTGTATTTCCCAAGGTAATTTTAAAAAATCATTAAAATCTTGCTTGTCTACCCAAGCTTGAGATTATGTACCCAATGACTAGGATGTATGTTTGGTCAGGCTCTTCTAATAATTTTGGGAAAAAAATGTATCCTTGTGTACTATTAAAGTTGCATATTGCTGTAGATTTTCCTGCATATATCAAGATACCAGGAATATTTCCCTTGCATTGCCCCCAAAATATCTTCCTCATTTCTCGGAGTCCCTTGAATTTTTGTTCATGTTGCAGTCAGGAAGAAAACACCTTCCCCACTCCTAAACATGTATAGTACACACATTGTGCCCTCGAAGCAGGAAGCAGGATGGAGTTAGAATTACATTATGGTAAATGGGTGCTAAGAGTTTTTCCAGCATAGGGATGAAGATTGAAGATTAAGAATGGAAATGTCAGGTATAGGAAATGATTAGGGAAGGACCTCACTAGAAACTAAGTAGGATTACAGCCTGGGAATTCAGGACAGTGGAACAGTCCAGAAGCATCAACATGCTCTGATGCCTCCTGTCACGTCATGTCATGTGTGGTCCTGGAGTACAGAGAAAGCCTCATCAGACTCATGATGGTCATTTCCCAGCCAGGATCGTCCTGCCACTCTGTCTTTGCTTTTATCTTTGATTTTACTTGACAAGAAAATGTTCCCAGTGTAGCAGAGTGGTTTAAAAACATGGACATTGAGTCCCGGATACACAAAGCACTATCTTTACTCGAAATCTTTTATCCTTATTGATTGTTTGAGGTGAGTTTTCATATTTTTGCTCCCCTTCCATTTCTTCAGCTGACAAACGAGACAATATTTACCTCTTACAATTTTTTTTATTTGTTTTGAGAAAGATAAAATGAAAAAGAACTTTAAAAAGCTTAGTTAAAAAAAAAAAAAAAAACAAAACAGAGGCGCCTGGGTGGCTCAGGGGGTTAAAGCCTCTGCCTTCAGCTCAGGTCATGATCTCAAGGTCCTGGGATCGAGCTCCACATCGAGCCCCACATCGGGCTCTCTGCTCAGCAGGGAGCCTGCTTCCCCCCCCCACCCCTCTGCCTGCCTCTCTGCCTACTTGTGATCTCTCTGTCAAATAAATAAATAAAATCTTTAATAAAACACTTTTCAGAGATAGTCTTGCTTCATCATCCCTTGATCTTCTTGCTTAATTTAAACAATTTGATAAATGGGGCTCTTTTTTTTTCTTTATAACAATCTTTGTAGCATATGGCATCGGAATTTACAGAAAAGACAATTGAGATGCAAGGCAGTGGTAAGTGACCTAATGTTAAGCAGCTGGTAAAATACATCGGTATTTATCCTAGTTAGCTCAGATCCTTCTTAGTCTCATCCTTTGCACTTTAGTCACTCAACAAATATTTACTGGGCTCTTAAGATTTACCATATGTTATTCTAGGCTGCAAGGTTATAGCAATAAAAAAAACCACAATTTTTATGGAGTCTATATTCTGGTGAAGGGAGGTAGGCAATTAAGAAAAAAGGGGGGGCACCTGGGTGGCTCACTCAGTTGAGCATCTCCCTGCAGTTCAGGTCATGATCTGGAGTGCTGAGATTGAGTCCTGGGATGGCGCCCTGGGACTGAGCCAGGCGATCAAGCCCTGTTATCAGGTGCCCTGCTCTGCTCAGCAGGGATTCTGATTCTTCTGCCCCTCCCCCTCCCCCTGCTCATGTTCTCTCTCTCTCTTAAATAAATAAAATCTTTTTTTTTTTTTAAAGATTTTATTTATTTACTTGAGAGAGAAACAGTGAGAGAGAGCATGAACGAGGAGAAGGTCAGAGAGAGAAGCAGACTCCCCATGGAGCTGGGAGTCTGATGTGGGACTCGATCCCGGGACTCCAGAATCATGACCTGAGCCGAAGGTAGTCGTCCAACCAACTGAGCCACCCAGGCGTCCCAATAAATAAAATCTTTTTAAAAAATAAGAAGAATACAAAGCCATGTGGTTATGTGTTATGGAGAAAACTAGAACAAAGGAGAAGAGAAACCGTTATGGTCGCAAGAAGAAGAAAATATGTGGTTTAAGTCTTAAGTTATGTAAAGCAGTGAAAAGACCCAAGACTGACCAGAACAAACATTGCCTTTTGACCATCAAATTGCAGATCTCTGAGCCTCTGTTGTAAGCTTGCTCATTGACATCACTTCCTGGTTATCATCTAGCAAATCAGTGTATGTCCCAAGTTACCTCCAATATTCACCTTGTCATGACTCATTTTACCTCTGACCCCCTGGCCTGGATGATTTTCTCCTTTTTCCCTCTCATATCTCTTTTTTTGTTTTACTTTCTTCCTAATAGGTATTCACTTTGTTAATTGATCCAAAACAAGTTTTTTTCTGCCTGTTCACTTACTTAAGCCACACATTCAAACAGTGATGAAAGCATGGCAAAAATAAAGCGGACAAGTGTTTTGAAAACTGTATTTTAAGGCTAATGCTTGATTACCTTTATAGCGTTCTAACTGGCCTTATTTCTTTTAGATACTGAAAATATGCTAATTTCCATGGCAGATATACTGTGTATGTTTGCAAAAAAGTAGCAGTATGCTCAGCTGACATGGGAGGAAATATTTTGATAGATACCAGCTTTTTCAACCTAATTACACAGACATAACTAATTTTACCCATCATCCATGCATAAGTTCATTGCTATTTCTAACAGTTTCCCAAACTTAAACTGAAAGTATTTTTGACACACTCTCCTTCCCCAAATCATGCATTAATATTTGCTCTGTTAAAAATAAGTAATAGGAAATTTTTTCAACTAGTTTTTAAAAAATATTCTATAAATTATTACTATAGCTACCAATTTTAAATACCTTCTCTGTGCTCAGAATTTCATAGGCATTTCTTGTATTTTATTTCATGCTATTTAAAAAAAAAAAAAAAACCTTTAAAAGTATACACAACTATCCCAAGCAGAGAGGGGAAGAAATTGAAATGCACTGTATTAAAGCATTTAACTGAATTGAACTTAATTTATGTATAGTCTCCTTTGGATTTGCAAAAAACAAACAGATTTGGCCTACAAAAGGGCCTGCTAATCAGTTTTTTTTTTTTAAAGATCCCTTTTTAAAAGAAATTATTATGGAATTACTTTAATAAAACTTCCAATTTAGATTTGTGATTAAATTTGGGGACTGAGAGTAATAACCTCTAAGAAGGATGGAAAGATAGAACTGAGAAACATTGAGGAACAGATGGAATTTTAGAGTCAGAACTACATCTGGTGACTTCTATCAGTAGGAAATAATGTAAAGTGGATACCGTAGTGGATTGGGCCAGTGTTATTTTGGTATATCCCTCCCTCAAACATTTCCCACATTGGGTTCCAAAAATACCAGTTATTAAAAAGGAGAGTAATAATTGTTATACAAAATTATAGTAGTACCAAAGAAGGTGATGTGGGCTCAGCCAGGTTTGAGAAATGCCATGTCTTACATCCCAGACTCTCCGTTGTTGATTCATGATACATATTAAATATCTGCTGCCTTTAGCAAGTGTTGGAGTGAAGATGCCTATTTGATGACGTTTCTTTTCTCCCTTCAAGGTTTTCAGAATACTTTGGGGGTATGAAACGCATTTCCCCTTATCAAACAAGGTAACACCTAATGATGTCATAAACTGAAGGATTCACTAGAACAACATAGTATATGAATTCTCTGAGGCCAAATTCTTTAGCCTCACATAGACGCCCCTCATAGTTTGTCCTTCTGTATGTATACTACCATTCTTCCATAGATTCTGTTGTCTTATAAAATAATTTAAAAAGTTACTTTGGCTATGCTCAGTTCAGTTGGCTCATTTACCAAAGCCCGATTATTATCTCTCAGGTAAGAAAATAAAGTCCTATGGTTTTCATAATGTTTGCTCTAATGTTTATGTAGAAACAACACATTTTTAAAATAATTACGGTTCCCCATTCAAGACTTAGCATAGTGAAATTTATTTTAATAACTGAATTTTAATTGTGTAATTGATTATGTTTCAGTGTTTTATGTAATTACCAATAAACTGTCATAGCATCTAAAAATTATTTATCTTCCAATTTAGAATGATAAAGTCTCATGGAAAAATACAATTTGCCGTTGTTGCCACTACATTTTTGAGCAATTTGAGCTAAAATAAATTAACTCCTTTAGTGCATTACTAACTTTCAAAAAATAATTTGTCTCTGTTTCACCAGATCTGTGCTATTCTTTTAATGATGGAATTTGGTGCATGCTTCTAAAACTCTGTACCATTTTCAAGGCTTTTCACAGTGGGTTGCAACTCAGGTATCTATTTCTCAGGTGTCTATTTCTCTCTTCTTCAGTTGGCCTCCCACTTTGGATGGTGGAGATTATTAAAAATTTACATGATGGAAAAAATTATATTTAAAACCAACACAATATTTTAAGAACTGATCTCTCTCTGTCTCTCTGTCTCTCTCTCTGTGTCTCTCAGAAAAAAAGGTTACTTTAAAAATTAAAATATAACAGGTTCTCAGTTTGGGATGAGAACTTAATCCTTACTACATTGAATTAAGGAATTAATTAATTATGCTAATTCATTAATTACATTAATTAGTTACTACACATTGAAATCTTTTCTCACAGGCATTGGACCCACCTTTTCTAGACTATCTTCAGTAACTGAAATCTCTCAAAGCTGCCTGCCTTTTGCTGGATAGCCCAACTAGGACATGTTTCCTAGGTATGAACAGAAATATCTCCATTTAGAACCTTCCATGGTGATTTTTGTTCTCCATTACTCCGCAAAGCATATCATAGCCTTACACATTCCATAGAAAACACATATTTCTGGAAAACTAGATGTTTCATTTAATGGAGGGGTAGCACATAATTCTTAAATTTGTGTAAAGAGCAGACCTTGTCCTTTCGCAAGATAACACTTCCTCCATGCTCTTTGCAGAGGCTAAAACACCTTCTTGTGGTTCACTACTCCAATTCCCTGAGCTAATTTCAAGTTCATAGCCCTCCTTCAGGAATTTGCTAAAATGTTTCACCTGGCTGACATTTTCCTCAGTTGACTCATGAAATTTTTCTTCTTTCTCACTCCCTTTCTGGAATATAGTAAGTGGTCTTGTTAGCCATTAAATATCCCAGTGCATTTTGTGACAAAACGGATGCCCCTTAATTCTTTCTGGATGAATATGACTTAAATTTTCCGAACGTCACCATGGAAGTCCTAGTTAAAATCTGACAGATAGACTTTTGTGCTTTAACTATCTCATACGACTGCTGTCACCATTATTAGCTTGCAAGCGTTCCAAGTTCCATCTAGGAAAGCAACAAGAGACTGCATAATCAATTCAGTATCAGCAATACTTTAGCTTATATAAAAATTTGCTGTGACTTTAAATTGTGGAAAGAGTTTATTTTAATTTTTAAATTCTGGTTAGAACTGGTGCAGTTAGTATCATTGAGCCAGAGTCCAATAGAACATATTACTGCTTTACTTTATGCAGTGGCCAATTCTCTGTAGACATTTGTTTTTATTAAAGCCAAGTGTTTAAAGCATATAGCACAGTACTCAACACCTTAAGGCAAATAAATGTAATAATTCTTTAAGAATATATATATATATTTTTAAAGCAGGGGCAACTGGGAAAATTCACCTTCTGTGCATCATAAAGGACCTTTGTCCTCATAAAGGGAAGAGGAAGCTGACTGCCTCTTAAGAAATTCTTGGGACCTGTCTATTATGGCAACATAATATGTCTTGCTTTCTAAATCATACAACATTCAAAGTGAGCAGAGGACCCCTTTCTGCAGGTCAGTTCAGTCAGTCCCAGTCCTTTGTCTTTTTTAACCCTACATCCCCAGTTCTCAGCATTATGTTGTCCATTCTAGAATTGGCTATACGCTAAGTAGATAAATACTTGAATAAACCTTTGCCTCAACCTCATAAGGTTATGCACTTAATTAATTTTTAATTAAAGTCTTTTTTTAGGACAGATGATCAAATGCACTTCATATTAAACAAAAGAAAACCATAAGTCACTCTTAATCTCACAAAACAAACTGAGGGTTGCTGGGGGTAGAGGGGTAGGGAGAGGGTGGTGGGGTTATGGACATTGGGGAGGGTATGTGCTATGGCGAGTGCTATGAAGTGTGTAAACCTGGCGATTCACAGACCTGTACCCCTGGGGATAAAAATATATGTTTATAAAAAATAAAAAATTAAAAATTAAAAAAAAAACAAAAGAAAAAAGAAAAAACCCTTTATTTATTGGTGTTACAATAAAGTTAAAAATATTAATATTCTCCAAGGCCCCCCTCCTTGGAGACCTCTTCTTCCTCTCCAGCCTTAATGTCACATCACTTTCCACTTTCTCCTTTCACATTTTTAAGTATCTTCAACCCGTACTCTTTTACGTAGGTCTCTTACTTCTGCTTGGAATTGCTTCTCTCTTATCTCTCTTATCCTTTTCTCAATTGCCTAGTTAATTCCTACAAATTCATTATTCATGTCTGCTCAAATGTCAGTTCTGTGGGATATTTTTCTGGGTTCTTTATTCTTGGTTGGATTTTATGTTATAAACTCTTCTTAAAATGCCTTATTTTGCCTTCAAAACACTTATCTGGGTTTGTAATTATTTATGTAATCATTCGAAGTCCTTTTTCTGTGCCAATTTGTCTAGTAATTTTAAAAGTTTTTTTTTTTTTCCTCCCCCTATCTAGAGTCTAAAGCCATCAGAATAAAGTATGTCTCTACCTTGACCATTGTAAATCCATTACCTGGTACGCTACATAGCTGATAAGAAAAAAGATTTAGTAGCCAAGTATTAATGAAGAAAGTAAACCAAATAAAACAAAAGCCTCCTGGCTACTTGGACTATGTATGAGATGTATAAGAAACCTATACATGGTTTAAAAACCTCCCTGTTCTGTTCTTATAGTCCCGCTCTAGAGGAGCTGTACTCCCATACTTAGTATAAGTACTTAGTATAAAACAAAACTGAACTCCACTTATCTAAAATATATTAGTAATGAAAAATATTTCATTATTTAGTAATTTGCATAAGAAAGATTTGAGATAGGCATTTATTTATTTATTTTAATTTGTTTATTTGACAGACAGAGATCACAAGTAGGCAGAGAGGCAGGCAGAGAGAGAGAGAGGAGGAAGCTGGCTCCCTGCTGAGCAGAGAGACGGATGCGGGACTCTATCCCAGGACCTGGGATCATGACCTGAGCCGAAGGCAGGGGCTTTAGCCCACTGAGCCACCTAGGTGCCCCATGTTTCACCTTTCTAAACTCAGTTTTATATTCTTTCAAAAGAGGATCATAATCAAATCTAGGTGAATATTTACATGAGATAATACATATAAAATTTATACCACAATTTCTGTCATATAATAAGATTAGCCTGTAACTTAATAATAGTTTATTGAACACTTACGAAGAACAGGACTGTATATAAGATAACACAAATATGTAACGCATCCTCCAACTTAAAGGAGATGGAATTTTTCTATATCATTAGGTGTGTGACCCTAAATCTTAGTTTGTTCAGGTTTTAAATTAGATATTTTAGGAAGAGCCACAATTATATCTACATAGAAGCTTTTGAAGACTAAATGAGATTAATACTATGTAATGTACCAGTTTTTATAAATGGAAAGTGGTATCCTAGCTCATGCTTTTTCTTTTCTTCCTTTTTTTTTTTTTTATTTTGGCTTGCCTCTTTGTATGCTGGTCCAGCTTCCTTCAGACCTCTGAGATCTTGTCGTGTGTTCATCCTTTGATTTCCTGGTTGTTTATCTTTCCATTAAGTTTGGGAAAGACATCATAGAGAACTTTAGGCCTCTTAAAACTCTCTGGCCTGCAGACTACTGGCATCCAAGGAACTGATATTTTTGGTTCATTTTGACCCTTTAGTCCTAAAATTCAGTATATTCCTAAGGGAAAGTGTTGCACAAATTGTACTTTTTGTGATTCTAATAAGAAACTTCTTCCAGCAGATGGTGGTGGTTTATTATCATTATATATTATTACTTTGTCTTTACAATTAATAAAACTCAGTTGAGTGAAAACAGTTGTATAATTTGTAAAATATTAATTTTAAAATACATTTTAGATTTTAAACTACCCATACATTATTTAAAACAGTAATTATCTGTTTTAAATTTTTCTTTTCTATATCTAGAAAGTAGAAGTTCTACTTCTGGCTTCTTTGACAGTTTATTCATATGACAGTTTATTATTTCTTAGCCTATTGTAGCTTTTAAGAAAAAGATGGATAGATGCAGGCAAGTTGAGAGTTGAGGGTAAGAACCAAGTGTAAGGGAAAGAAAATATTAGGGGATGATCTGTAAAAGTTTAAAAGTAAGATGATTTTTAATTTCTTGAGGAGAAAATAAATAAATAAAAATAAAAAATAAAATCTTAAAAAAAAATTAAGATGAGTGTTCCATTTCTGAAACCATAGAGTAAGGTAGGAAATTTTGTATTTTAGATTTTGTTATGTTATTTTACATAAAAAGACATAAAAAATAGGGTATTAGAATTGACAAGTTCCTATGTAAAGGGACTTTATATGAGATTTATTTTTGCTCAACAGTCCCTCAGTTTATTGCCTTTTTTGTGGGAGTTCTGCTGAATCTTAGCCCATGTTGAAAGAAGCAGATAAGATGAGTATGTTGATAGTCACATGATTTCCACCTTTTGCTGTACGATTGGCTGGCTAATCCCAAGACTCGGTTCGCAGTGGGCAGTGGATCTCTGATTGGTCTTTTTGGCACCAGAGTTTATGCTGGGCTTTCTGAAAATAGGAGAAGCCAGAAAAGAGTAAAGTTAAAGCAAGAGCAAGAGAAGGAATTAAAAAGAGGCAAGCATCAGTGAGAGAGAAGAGTGCATGCAATTCAGTTTGAGATAATTAGGCTGGTTTTAGAACAGTTTGTTCTTAACTCTAGTCTCCAGAGTTCTAGCCGTCCTTAAATCTGTGTGTCTAGAGGAAGGCAGTAACTGCCACCATCACTTGAGCCGCAAGAACTTAAAGCCACTCAGGCTATTCCCAAAAAACCTCTTTGATTAAAACACGTCAGTACCAAGATTGTTTACTTATACGATCCCATTAGTATATGTTTAAAGTGTGCCTACTTAATATAACACTTTTAACATGCAAATCATACAATGAGAATTCAGAGGAAACTTCCTATGTAAATATGTTGCAAAATAGTCTTTCACTTTTTTCTCCAAATTGACTCATTAAATATACTCTTTTTTTTTTTTTTTTAATTTTGGGGTATGTGACTCAAGCAAACAATGACTTTCTGAGTGAGGCCAACTGGCCCTCTCCTCTATTATACCAAGTTTATGTGGTAAACAGTTTAATCAGTAGTCATATATGTAACTTTGGTAATAGGACAAATCCTTGTTTTGGGGGCATTGCTTTATATGAAACATTATCAACAACAAATAATGTTGCATCTTTCTTCTCATTAAGGCTTATAGAATGTGTAAGGGAACTGCAGGGGAGTAAAGCTGTGGTTTTTTTTTTTTCCTGCTGACTCTTTTAATCTTTGAAAATATCTAGCAAGCCACCTTATAGTATCTTTTATTTTTCCCTCCCATCAATATACTAACATAGATCTTTATGAGTGTTCGAAGCAATATCTGACAGTTCAAACAGGTCAGTGAACATATTTATTCTTCCCAAATAAATGATAGTAAAGATTTTGTCAACGACAAAAGGGAAGGTACGCATGAGATGTGGGTAGGGTCACCAGAAAGGTGAAATGTACAAATGACTCCAAATAGATCAAAAGATCTTGCTTGCTCCAAAATGGCATTCCCCTCAGTATGCTTAGGGTGGAATGAAGAGTCATTTGAACATAATTGATGGAGCCAAGTGAGAGAGGATTTTACAAAGAGATCTGGATAAATATCGGGCTTAGCTCAAAGAGAGAGGAAGAATGGAAAGTAGTATGGAGAGAAGTTGAGGGCATTTGGGCTTAATTAGTGAGATAAAGTATGACTAAATCACCTAACCTCTTAACCCTCAAAAGGAAAGAGTAAGCTTGGAAATTTTATACATCTTGACCTTAAAGAATTAAATACTTTTTAAAAAAAATCTCTTTAGATTATAGTTCTCGCAGAGTAGTGAATAACATTTTATGATTTGGGTAACCTTTCAACACAGGAGTAGTTTTATCATTGCTGTGTTATCATTTTGTGGAACTCTATCTTCTGAGGTGTTTTTCTTTTTCTCCCTGAGGTATTTTCCATAGAAAGTACTGGGAGATAACTGAAAAGTGATAAATTCAGTGTCTTACCTAAGTGTCCTAGTGTATTTCTTTGTCTCATTTGCAGAGAAAAAACTGAAGAGTTGTAAGATACAATGGGTATTTTTAGAGTTTTCAACCTGGTAAACTAAAAATACTAGCAGAAATCTATTGCATGTTAAAATACCAAATTCCCAGGTGCTTGGGTGGCTCAGTGGGTTAAGCATCTGCCTTTGGCTTAAGTCACGATCCTGGGGTTCTGTGGTAAGTCGCATGTCCCATGTCGGGCTTCCTGCTCAGCGGGGAGTCTGCTTCTCCTTCTCTCTCTACCCCTCCCCGTTTGTGCTCTCTCTCTTTCAAATAAATAAAATCATTTAAAAATGCTCAATCATCAATGACCTTATTTAGAGATATTTTGGTTACCCTCTATGTACATGCACATGCAGTGACAGAGAATGAGGAGGCGGGAGGAAGGGGGGAAGGAAGACAGGAAGGATGAGAGTTAGCCCTTCTATAAAAAATGGTGAAAACGTAATTATCTGGGGTTAGATTAAGCAGGATGGGCCCCTTTTCATTGGAGTTCATATTAAGTTTAAATGTAGGCATGTAGACAGGCAGGTATAAAATACTGTAAGTATGATGACAGGTGGCTGACTCCACGGCTTCTACATTTGGCTTCTTCCACATATGAATAATCCCTCTCAACTAGCTCCTTCGTACACAATGTAAGTCATTTGGTGGCATGAGGGAAAGACGGTTTGCTGGACTTATAAAACTTTAGTGGTTTAGTATAAACTTTCAAATCAGTGTTACAACAAATATGTACTCTATTTCAGTCATTTTCAGTATATTATTCCCAAGGAAAGGATAAACAAATATGAGAGTGTAAGTGGATACAGGATTTATTGTGGAGATCAGCACACAACTGAAGGATATACTTGCAAAAACATGGATCACCAGTAGCCCCAAGTTTTGGAGCCATTGTAGGATGAACGCCACAAACCACTTTTTTTTTTCCCCTTCCTTAAGCAAAGGGTTTTTTCCTACTCCTGATCCAGCTACTGATGAGCTGACCCCAGATTTGAACAGTGCTCCTGTCTGCTTCCCTTCCCACTGTAATTGTCCAGGTTGAAGTGTGTTGACTAAGGTGAGTGCTCAAATCAGAAATCTGTGAGTAAATACCTTTCCTGTAACTTAATGGTTATGTGGCCTCAGGCAGGGATTATAGAAACAGTGTCTCTCTTCTTTTTCTCTCTCTGTAATAACATAAGAAAAATGATGTGTTAGTCCAGCTCTTCTGAGAAGCATAAGCCAGGATTGGATAAAATGGGCAAGGATTTTATGACAGAAAATGATGATGTGAGGAAACACAGGGAAGGAGGCCAAAAGAACGGGAGCCCATAAGATGTGATGCCAACATGAAGAAAGGAGAGAGTTCAGATTGAATGAAGCATTCTAGATGGCCATGCCACCTACGAAAGTTTCAGTGAAGCCATGAGGGAGTCTTCCAGCCAACGCTGGTCATCAGAGTGATCCCATGTCTCCCAGAAAGAGGTCCTCCTTAGTATTCCTCATGCAGTCATTTGCTGACAGGGAACAGCACACAGCAGGTCTGGCCTTGGCGCAAAGATGACAATGAATTGGAAAGTGCAGCATCTGGAGCTTCTTGCAGTTGGAAGTCTGGAAGACACGTTTTCTTGGCCCGCACAAGTCAGCTATTTCCTTCATAGGCAGAACATTAAATGACCAAATGCATGTACTATTGCAGTGTAAGCACTTAACAAATAGAATCGATCACTACTTTTATGATTCCTCCTGCTGTACTTCCATTACTACTATTGCTATGATGACCTTTTACTAGTAACTGTTGTGCCCATCTTCTAGTCATATATAAGTTTGACATCATTTTTTTTTTTTTTGAAGATTTTCTTAGAAAGAGAGCACAAGTAAAGGGGAGGGGTGAGGGAGAGGGACAAGCAGACTACTCACGGAGCATGGAGCCTGACATGGAGCTCGATCCGAGGACTCTGAGATCATGACCTGAGCTGAAGTCAGATGCTTAACCGACTGGGCCACCCACACGCCCCAACATGATCATGATCACTTTTAAATAATGCTTTATTTTTTATTTTTTATTTTTGAGCATGGGGATTAATTGTCATCTTTTTTGGGAGTACCTAGCACAGAGTTCTGGCACATTCTTGTTCTTAGTGCCTTGAGTATTACAGAACAAAGAACAAGGAGAACAAGAAGGCTGCTTAGGTGTTGATCAGGAATGAGCACAAGGAAACGAGACCTTCATAACTGCAAGATGAGTGCCCCCCCCCTTTTTAAAGATTTTATTGATTTATTTGATAGACAGAGATCACATGTAGGTAGAGAGGCAGGCAGAGAGAGAGAGAGGAGGAAGCAGGCTCCTGGCTGAGCCGGGAGCCCAGTGCGGGGCTCCATGCCAAGACCTGGGATCATGACCTGAGCCGAAGGCAGAGGCTTCAACCCACTGAGCCACCCAGGTGCCCTGATGAGTGTCCTTTGATCAAGGTTGTACTCAGTAGAGAGAACCCCAACCATGGCTGTCTTTTCAGCCCACCCTCAGTGGCAGTGCCCATCAGAGGAAGGGAATCAGCACTCTGCAAAGGCATGTGGACCTTAAATAAAATATTGGACAAATTATCTAACATTTTTTTAAACTTGGTTAAGAAAGAGAAGTGGTTTTCTTCAACTTGTTGCCACTACGAGCTTACTTTTTTATCATTTGTTTCATTGCAAAAGGAAAAACACACTTTGCCAGATCCCTTAAGAATTAAAGATCTTTAAACACTAGTAAGAACTATTGAGATTTAAGTGGAATAAATGCAAAAACAGAATTTTTAGATCTCCCTCAGAACAATGACCTCATTTCTTTCTTCAAAGGGACAAGTATATGTGGCAGAGAAGTTGTGAAAGGGAACCTTGGAGACATTCCTGCCCTCTGAATTGCCGACCCTAAAGCCAAATACAGAACTTCTGCCTTGAACTTTAAGAGCTTTCAGTGACTTTAAAAATGACTCTGATTCTTATTTTTGACATTATTTCTTCACTACCGAGACTACAACAGCCAAGTTATTACATGGTGGTCACCTTAGAAGTTCAAGTCCTGCCCCTTGCCAGAGTACTTTGATCATTTCTCAAGGAGACATACACACTGATTCCACTTGGCTTGTCTGCCTCTCTCCAGGTACCATACTGTCAGTGCATTGGCTTTGATATGTCTTAGAAGGAATGCACAAAGCCTTTGGACTCTATTAAAGCTCATCTAGATACCTGTCTCCATCAAACTGTGTGGTTTGAGGCAAGTTATCCCATGTCTCTGTACCTCAGTTTCTTCATCTGAAAAAATAGGGACTGACTCACAACCAGGGGATGGTGAACATAGTAATAGTATATGTGCAATGCCTGGCACACCATGACTGTTCAATAATGGCTGCGATTCTCATTTATCCAGAAAGCAAGCACATTATCTCCCTTTTTCACTGTTCATCACTTAACATCAACCCTATCAATCACCTGGAGAAATCAGTGTGTATAAGATGTCCTTATTCAACAAATCTTGAGTGGTGCTGAAGACCACAGTCATTTGTTCATTTCTTGATTTGATCATTAATGTCTCCATTCATTCATTCACTTTCATTCATTCATTCATTAAAAAACGGGCACAGGGGGCGCCTGGGTGGCTCAGTGGGTTAAGCCGCTGCCTTCAGCTCAGGTCATGATCTCAGGGTCCTGGGATCGAGTCCCGCATCGGGCTCTCTGCTCGGCAGGGAGCCTGCTTCCCTCTCTCTCTCTCTGGCTACCTCTCCGTCTACTTGTGATTTCTCTCTGTCAAATTAATAAATAAAATCTTTAAAAAGAATAATAAAAATAAAATAAAATTAAAAAAAAAAAACAAAAAAACGGGCACAGTATGGGACTAACAACATAATTTCCTAAGTTTCTATATCAGCCCTGACACATAGCAACTATCTAACATGGGAAAGAGCACTCCACCTTTGTTTTAGCTATAGAATGAGTATCACAATAGCACCTGTTCAATGCCCGTCCCAGAGTAAATATTCAGTGTCCTGTCCCCATTAATTCAACAAAATTGAGCAAATACAACAGGACAGTATTTGTGTCCATCATGGTTGATTGTTACTTGGTGTTTAAGGATACATTCTGAACAAAATGGTTCTTGGAGACCTTTCTCAGTGCATTTTTAAGATTATTTATGTAGGTATGTATTTATGTATGATTATTTTGTCAAAGCTAAAATAATCACAGCAGTGTTTGTTTCTTTGTCCTTTTTGTTTGGGGGGGGTGTCCTTATTCTCTCATACTTCCTGGACATTCTCTCGCCTCCTGCAAAGTGATCTATGTAAGTTACTTTGAAACCTCTAAGATTTTAGAATCATATTTGCCCTTACTGTCAATTACAGTGTCTAGAAACACTAGGGAAAAGAAGATCCACACATTTATTACCAAGCAATGTACTAGCAAGCTTCCCAGATTCAGTCACCATGTTATCCTGTAATGTTATTTCATTAGCCCTAGGCAACCCTTCTTGAGGGAGGGGAATGGCATGCATCACAAGCTCTTCTCTTGTTGAAGAACTGCTGCTTGCTTCTAGTGAATAAGGTCTGTATTGTCTGAAAATTTATTTTTATATTTTATTTTTCCTTTTCTATTTTTATTCCTCTATTTTTTAAAAATTTATTTATTTTTTAATTATTTATTTGACTGACTGCTTGGGATTTGTTTTCCACTTGGTGCAAAGCAAACATGGTGTCAGGAAAGCTTGCATAGGGCTTGGATGCTGAAGAATGGGGTTCTCTCAACTTCCTTTTTGATGTTTCACTGTCTGTTGTAAAAGACATATATATATATATATATATATATACACATATATATATATATATATATGTTGGGTTCTTATATGGGGGAAGTGTGTGTATGTGTGTATATATATATACACACACACATATATATATGTTTGTGTGTGTGTGTGTGTGTGTGTATTTCCCCCCCCCTTAGGCATTTTGGTTTATTGCTCAGTCCTGTCTTGGTTTTTTTTTTTTTTTCTAAAGAAAAAGTAAAATTAGAGAAATAATCCAGTTTGACCTCTCAATCTCTAACTAGAACATATGTCTGGAATTCACCTGATCAGTATGAGATGAGTTGCTGCTTATTCACTTATATTAACTGCAAGTAGTGTGATCTTGCTTTAAAGATATCCAAGAGTTTGGGATTTCTATCATTAGCATGCATATCTGATGATAATATTAGTTGAACAATAATGATTATTTAAAAATTTTTATTTTCCAAAAGCAATTTGCAATATAGCCCCTAGAAATTGGAATCTGGTATAGATACTCCATGATTTGAATCTAGAGTGATATTAACCTGTTTTCTAAATTGTTTAAATAATAAGCTGGTACTTTTCTGGTTTAAGGTATGCCCACTCACCTATCCATCAATGTGAAAAAGCCTATGTGAATGAAATATATGGTGGGGGTTATTCAGGGTTATGTCTGTTATAGCAGAGAATAGAGTCATGGTATAATTCAATCTACATTATACATGGTATAATTTAACTCTACTGAATAACAAAATAACCTACATCCCCTATAATTTAGGAATCCCCAGAATCCTCAAAAGATATCAAGATTGTGTCACACTAAGTGTGTTCACATATTTTAACTTCCTTAATATACAACTTTTAAAAATGCATTTTATATTTATTTATTATATTTAGTGTTCTATATATATATATTCCAATTAATGTTTTAATTTGTTTATATAGTTTTAAAAATAGTTTTTTAAATAGTTTTAAATTTCATTGTTTGCATGTTTACTGAAGTAGTGTATATATATATATATATTTATTTTATTTCCATTAATAGTTATTGTATGATGTAGCATCACTCAAAGAAATGATTACATTTTTCTTTTTTTTTCTTATCACCTTAAGATGGCATCAGGTTTTACTATTCATTTCAAGTTTAGAACTAATGCATTTAATAATGCTTATTTCTGGAAAAAAAATTTTTTTGACAAAAATTAATTAGAATTGTGGACATTAGCCTGTGTTCCTTCAGATGCACTCTCTGTCCTTCACAAGGGGCACTCTTGGTTTCTGCCCTTTGGTTGGACTTAGCTGAAAGGAGCACTAGCTGGAGGTAAGAGTGAGGGCGGAGAGTGAGGTCAGCCATTTATTTCTCTTGCTAATTCCTTTGGCGTGGCTGGCGCGACAAATTGACCAGGAAACGTGAGGGTAAGAGGATGGTGAAAAGAAATTAGGAGACAAAGAGATGGGGGCAGGAGGGACACTGAGGAGGATGTCCAACAGTGCCGATTTTATTCCACATCTTATAAGCATTTATAAGGCAGATCACCATAGAAGGGATAATACATCAGTACCTAGTCAGATGACCGCAAGTTCCTATAACAAGTTTACATTAACTACAAGCAAACCTCATTATGCCAGGTAGTCTCGGCTAATGCCACGAGCAAGACAATCAACCAGGGAGTGGGTTATGGGAGGTACAGGAACAACAAGGACCAACTAAGAATTCATGACCCTGACCACATTGTTCCCATCTGTAGGGAGAGCGTGTGGGAAGTCACGTAGGCGAGTGCACGACGCTAGCACAGACCCTTTCTGTGTTACTCAACTTTCCTGTCCATAACTCCTTATCAAGGCGTCTGGACTTTAAAGGAGACACAAGTCAGGGCCTGGTTTGATCCTCGACTCCAACAATACCGTAGCCTCCAACATTCCTTTTAATGTTTCCTTGGATCTATTACTTCCCAAGACCAAGTCTATAGCTAAGTATAGGGTCCTATCCCCTCAGCTGTTTCATTCTGGATTGTCCATCTTTAAGCCTCCTCACGAAACCCTGTAGCTTCTCAATACCATCCCTTTTGGTGTCCCTACATTCTGCCTGGAACTTAACAGAAGACCTATTATTAAATTACCTTTTCCAAATTACCAAATTGGAAAATGCCATCTGTTTTCTACCTATGTGCTGAATGACCAAGTATCAGTAAACAGTAGCTCTTTACTCCAGTTGTAAGTCAAGTATATTTGTATTACATGCTTATTTGGAAAATCAAAAAGGTTCATTTCTTATTGTGTTACATAACAATAGTCCGTAAATTGCCCAGGAAAAACAACCTATGCAATTCAAACGTTGTACCTCTAACTTGCAAATGTTCTTCAAATTTACTAAAGGATCAAGCCTCTGACCCAGTTATATATCACATGTGGAATCAAGTTGTATGCATGACATAAATTTAGTAACATCATGTGTCCGTGTGTGTGTGCAAGATCAGCATGGAAAACATATCCAGTAAATGTCTTAGATGGAAAAAACGTTTTTGACATTATTATGATTTTTTTTTTCCTAAACCCTAAGATTTGAAGGATCAGAGTGGGCTTGCCCAAGGAGTAGATGGATACGGAGTGAAAGGAGAACAGAGATTTCCAGCATTGATAAAAGGTTAGAAACTAAAGAAAACTTAAAATAAATTGAATAAGGAACAAAGGCCAAAGTGAAGCTTGAAACTTAGATTCTGCAACAGGGGACACTGAGAAAGAAAAGGTAGACTTGAAAGAGGAATGATGGTAATAATGTTACTATATTTTTATGCCTATATTGAGCCTTCACGATGGGCCAGCCACTGTGAGCTTGACCGTCCTTTTTCTCATTTTATACTTGAGAAAAGTGAAATGAAGAAAATTCTCCAAAATTCTCTAGTAAAGCAAAGAATTTTAGACCTAGTCCTGTCTGAGCTTGTGCCTAGGTGTGGTATCCAAATTCATGCTATTTAACCTCTTTAAATGAAAATTCAATAATAAGGTAAGAGCCACCTTCTGTCTGCAGAGTTAAATGATGTGGTCAGTCTGTCTTTATGGTGTGTCAAAAGATCACAAAGCAAAGCAGGGAGTGAAAAATCTGTGTAGACGCTAAAATGGCCTCCATGTCTATAACAAAACCAACAGATACTGGATGGGTCCAAGTAGACCTAAACCTCCCCAAAAATAGTTGGAGAATCTTAGACTTCAGTTCCTGAAGTTCAAGGAATCTTGAAGTCTCTGTCATGTAAGGATAGAAGGGGGAATCATGATTAGATTGGAAGGTCTTTCATATTCTTCTCCTGCTAATATATGCAGTTACTTTCTATGTCTGGGCTCTTAGTTTTCTTTCTTTTTATTTTTAAATAAGGAACTCATTTT
This sequence comes from Mustela nigripes, assembly GCF_022355385.1. NCBI lineage: Eukaryota > Metazoa > Chordata > Mammalia > Carnivora > Mustelidae > Mustela > Mustela nigripes. The sequence goes on from NC_081573.1 coordinate 36,138,589, forward strand.
GATTAAGTGAATACAAGTCAATTATACTTTTACTTACTTAACGTCTGATATTTGCTAAGACCTGTAAGCTTGCTTTAAATTGGCTTGCTTTATATATATACAGTTCTGTGGCTAGATATTTCTTGCATTGTACTTCTGATTATAAACTCTCTTGGAAAAGCCTGAAATTAAAGGCTTACTTGCTGGGTAGTCATAAAGAAAACCTTAAAAACAACAACAATACACAGAAACACTTCCACTAGGATTAGTGAAAAATTGTGTGTATGTGTGATATTATTAAGGATTTATTTTTCATTATAAAACATATTTCAAGTTAGAGTATGGGTGAGTACTCAAACATTGGGGAAAATAAGCTTACAAAATTAATCCTTTTGAGAACAGTGTTTTTTGCAGTTGATCAAAGCATGTAATAGTTACTGTAGATATTCGTCAGTATTGAGTACTGTCCCCTTTAATAATTAAAATGTTTTAGACATTCCAAGACATACACCTCTTGCTTCTTGTGTTTCTAAATTAGTTTTTTCAGCCAACAACTGAACATAACCAAGGTATACACCAAGTTTTCCTCTCCTTTTCTGTCTTTGTAACTTTGCTGTTTTATGATGGGATGTCTTGTCATTTGTAAAATCAAGTCATTGAGAAGCCACTCTATGATCTTATGTTTCCAAAACTTTTTGGCCATGTATATGTTGGTCTAACTTCTATTTTAATGATTGAGTTGTTCAGAGTGGATGTGCAGAATATGCTACCTGGGGAAATGTAAGAAGAGTGAATATGGATCACAATTTGTAATATTTTTATCCTAAGGAACAATACACAAATCTCTCTGTTTTCTAACTTACTTGAACACAGAGCTTAGTATTAATGTTAAATTTTGCTGTTGATGTTTGTTTCATTTTTGAGGAATTCATATACTCTAATGCCAATGGAGATATATTTACCCCATAAAACCTCCTGATTTGAAACTTAATGAAATGGCTTTCACAAAAAACAAAATAACTTTTCTTTGCCCATACCTACGCATATTTACATTTAATAATGGCATTAGGTATCTTTTGAAAGGATTCAAAATAAACTAATTAAAAGCGGGTAAATTTAGAAAGGAAACTTTCAATGGTGTGAAAACATTTTAATAGCTGTAAGTATTTGCGTGTGTTTTCAGATTTATTTCTTTCAGGATTTTTAGGCCCATCCTTTCCTTACAATTTTAGGAAGTGGAACCACCTTTTCAAAAAGAAACTGTATCCACGATAGCAAAGGTCACCTATTTGGACAGACATCAATAATACCAGCATTCAGGATAGTGAATTTTTTTTGCTCCCTGTTGACAGGCTTAGGGAGTATTACATATTATTAATATGGCTGACTAATTCCTAATTAGGAACTCATTAGCAGCTCTACAACTGTAGAGTTTGATGGATTTGCAGCCAATCTTGAAAAAGGTCACAATAAATGACCTCTGGCCCGAGACTTTCCCATCTGTCTATCATTTAATATCATTTTTTTAATGCTGGAAAATATAGTCATTCTGGTTCCCCTTGGGAAAGTATATGAGGTCTTTTTCTTCCAAGATCATTGTATTTAATAATATATTGATATTAATGCATTGTTGGTTTTTTATTTTTAGTAGGGCATTTCCATCCTTTATATCTCTTATATGACTTAGCCATTCTTTCTCTTAGAAAATATTGGTTAAAGGTAGCTATGGATATATCAACTTGTGAGATATGCACATTAATTCAGAATGTTGAGATAAACAAAAAGAAAATGACATTTTGGTGATTCCCATAGCAACTGTAAAATGTACAACATAATGCCTTCATGACTCCAAAGGCAGCATTTTCACATCAACAAAAGATATATTATTAAAACAAATATTTTAATTATTGTCATTTTTTAAAAAGATTTTATTTATTTATTTATTTGACAGAAAGAGATCACAAGTAGGCAGAGAGGCAGGCAGAGAGAGAGGGAAGCAGGCTTTCTGCCGAGCAGAGAGCCCGATGCGGGACTCTATCCCAGGACCCCTGAGATCAGGACCTGAGCCGAAGGCAGGGGCTTAACCCACTGAGCCACCCAGGTGCCCCAATTATTGTCATTCCTAAAAGCCAGAGAGGCATATCTATTTCTTAGAGTGATACGGTGCAGAACTCTAAAAAGTAAATCATTTTAATTTAAAATTTAACAGTGGTATACTTAATGTTTCAAATTATGTTAAACTCAGTCATATATTAAAATATGGAATGAGTTTTCTTTTCCTTTTTTCTGTTTTCTCTTTGGGTTAGGTTCAGATTTGTATAATTTAGAGAGAGCTTGAAGTTTATGGGGACAGTTTTAAAATCTTAAGTTCCCCCATGAGGTCTTAAAAATTTTCCAGTGAGCTTAATGAGATATTTGTTCTACTTGTGCAGAAACAGTAGACAATGTTAAACAGATATTTTTACTTTAACTTTTTTTTCAAGCTTTCTTGAAAGCAGCCCCATACAGAACAACAGAGGGAAGAAGTATGTGGTTGCAGAAAAGTTCTTCTCTCTTCCAGTGTCTTCATTTTAAGAATTATACAGTTTTAGATGTAGAAGTGGAGAATGAGATTACCAAGTTCTTTTGTTTTTTTTTTTTCCCATTTCCTTTTTTCATGTTTTGCTCCCAGAATGGAACTTAGCTTTCATGCCTGGTAGGTTCTTCCTAGTAAACCATGGTAAGTTCCAGTTCTTTGTTATTCATTCATCAAAGACGTAATGAGCCCATGTTAGGTGCTAGACTCTGATAGGACTGGGTATAGAGAAATTATAGGCAAATGTTGATTGTCCTATGGAGTTAACCTGGCACAGAGGGATACACATGCAATAAAAAATTAAAGTAATGGATAGGGGACATTGAGATGTGAAAGAACAGAGTGCTAAGGGGAACATTAACCTAAGCAAGTCTGTGGGGCTTAGAAAATCCTTTCCCAGTGACATGAAATGTAGTCTGAGGCCTGGTATATATGTCTCTTTAGGCAATTTCGTAGGTTAATTTTAAACTCAGAGATAGGGAGGAAAAAATCCACCATCTTCAAATCTATTAAAAAAAAAAAAAAGGTTACACTGATCTTAGGCAGGTTGCAAACCTTTACATTTGATGGCTTATTTGAAACTCATCTTGTTCAGTTCATTATGTATCTATTTTTCGCTCTAGAAAAGGAATAGTGCTTTTTTAAAAGTGGGAAATAGTAGGAAGGAGAAAGATTTAATGTATATTTAGTAAATAAATTTCACATGGTTTATGGACGGCTACCCAGTATAAATTAATGGGTAGAACCTAAATGATGTATATTTTTGTCAAAGGTCTAATTGAAAATGAGAATAAACAGAAAAGAACTTTATAAGAGCCACTCTTGTATGGTCTCATGGTAGCTGAGGCTCAAAGAAATAAGAGACTGAAAAAAGAGGGTCTGAGCTGCCCAGACATTGAATGCACGACCTTGTGAGTGAATGAACAACTGTTACTACAGTGGTTGCACAAAAGCTGGAGTTCTTTAGAGATTAAATAAAACTGGCAAGAGATGAGAAAGTCTCCCAGATGACAGGCTTCAACCAGGCTGAGTTTCCCCTTCAGGTCTCTGGGAGCCACAGACAGGTAATGAGCAACAGCGGGATGGAGGCCATGAGCCAGTCACACAGGAAAAGGTAGAAAATTTTTGATATGTTTGCCTGTTTCGTGTGTGTTGAGTTTGAGGAGTTCATTATAGATCCTGGATATCAACCTTTTGTCTGTACTGTCATTTGCAAATATCTTCTCCCATTCTGTGGGTTGCCTCTTTGTTTTCTTGACTGTTTCCTTTGCTGTGCAGAAGCTTTTGATTTTGATGAAGTCCCAAAAGTTTATTTTCGCTTTTGTTTCCTTTGCCTTTGGAGACATATCTTGAAAGAAGTTGGTGTGGCTGATATTGAAGAGATTACTGCCTATGTTCTCCTCTAGGATTCTGATGGATTCCTGTCTCACGTTGAGGTCTTTTATCCATTTTGAGTTTATCTTTGTGTACGGTGTAAGAGAATAGTCGAGTTTCATTCTTCTACTTATAGCTGTCCAGTTTTCCCAGCACCATTTATTGAAGAGACTGTCTTTTTTCCCCTGTATATTTTTTCTCTGTTTTGTCGAAGATTAATTGACCATAGAGTTGAGGGTCCATATCTGGGCTCTCTACTCTGTTCCACTGGTCCATATCAAAAAATGGGCAAAAGATATGAACAGACACTTCTCCAATCAAGACATACAAATGGCTATCAGACACATGAAAAAATGTTCATCATCACTAGCCCTCAGGGAGATTCAAATTAAAACCACATTGAGATATCACCTTACACCAGTTAGAATGGCCAAAATTAACAAAACAGGAAACAACATGTGTTGGAGGGGATGTGGAGAAAGGGGAACCCTCTTACACTGTTGGTGGGGATGCAAGTTGGTGCAGCCTCTTTGGAGAACAGTGGGGAGATTTCTCAAGAAATTAAAAATACAACTTCCCTATGACCCTGCCATTGCACTCCTGGGTATTTACCCCAAAGATAGAGATGTCGTGAAAAGAAGGGCCATCTGTACCCCAATGTTTATAGCAGCAATGGCCATGGGCGCCAAACTGTGGAAAGAACCAAGATGCCCTTCAACGGATGAATGGATAAGGAAGATGTGGTCCATATACACTATGGAGTATTATGCCTCCATCAGAAAGGATGAATACCCTGGGACTGGAAGAGATTATGCTGAGTGAAATAAGTCAAGCAGAGAGAGTCAATTATCATATGGTTTCACTTATTTGGGGAGCATAACAAATAGCATGGAGGACAAGGGGAGTTAGAGAGGAGAAGGGAGTTGGGGGAAATTGGAAGGGGAGGTGAATCATGAGAGACTATGGACTCTGAAAAACAACTGAGGGGTTTGAAGTGGCGGGGGTTTGGGAGGTCAGGATACCAGGTGGTGGGTATTATAGAGGGCATGGATTGCATGGAGCACTGGGTGTGGTGAAAAAATAATGAATACTGTTTTTCTGAAAATAAATAAATTAATTTAATTAAAAAAAAGAAAAAAGAAAAGGTAGAAAATTACAGAAGATGTAAAAGAAAATGCAGTTAGTAAAGGACCAGAAATCAACTAGTTGGTGTAGGAAAATACTCAGCCAAGGAAAAGTGGCTTATTTGAACGAAGGCTGTCTGGTACGATACTATTTAAATCCCAGTGCTTGCAGTGTGAGAGATTGTTCCTAAATTGTTTGACCTGTGTTCATCTTATCTCCACCAAAAGTGAAAAAGTGCTGTGCGGACAAGGTCCACACCTCATAATTATTTAGCAGCTCCAGGTTTATTTGAACAGTAATGATCTGAGAGCAGACATTTGGAAAATACTCTTTCACCAGTGCAGTAGAATTTAGTTATTAAGATGCTGTACTCATTGCCCTGAACTGACTGACATTTTATGTCTCTAACTTGAGATTATGTAGACACTGACTCTGATCAGCAGTCACACTGGATGTGCAGTCAATGCAGATGTTAGCAGCATTTAAATTAAATGAGACATCCAGAGCTATAGTCAGAATTATCCTTCCCATCCTTTTTTTAAAAATTTTTTAAAGATTTTATTTATGTATTTGACAGACAGAGATCACAAGTAGGGAGAGGCAGGCAGAGAGGCGTTGGGGGAAGCAGGCTCCCTGCTGAGCAGAAAGCCTGATGCAGAGATAGATCCCAGAACCCTGGGATCATGACCTGAGCCAAGATGCTTTAACCCATTGAGCCACCCAGGTGCCCCTATCCTTCCCATCCTTAAGAGTTTATTTAAAATGTCATTTTCTCTAAGAAAACTTCTCAGTCCAGGTCATGGTCTTTTTTCTCATTTAGTATTTAATTAAGTATAATTAAATCATTAACCATTAAAATATTTGTTCAAAGTTGCCTTTCCTTTTTTTTTTTTTTTTTAAAGATTTTATTTATTTATTTGACAGACAGAGATCACAAATAGGAGAGATGCAGGCAGAGAGAGAGAGAGGAGGAAGCAGGCTTCCTGCCGAAGCAGAGAGCCCGATGCGGGACTCGATCCCAGGACCCTGGGATCATGACCTGATCTGAAAGCAGAGGCTTTAACTCACTGAGCCACCCAGGCGTCCCCAAAGTTGCTTTTCCTTAGCAAAAAGTAAACAAGGAAGTAAGTGCAAGTAAAGGAAGAAACAGTATAGGTCTAATTCACCAGTTCTACTTTTTTTCCAGCACCCTCCCATAATATTTTGTTCATAACAGCTGCTCTGTAAGCATTTGTGAAATGATTACAGATAATAATAAATGTGGCACAGAGTTTGGGAAACGTTTGTTTCTTAGCCATACTGTTATCTGGTAATGGGACACTTTTCAAGCCAGGTAGGCTCCTTGGTACTTTCCTCTCTCTTATATATGTAACCAACTTTGTTGGGTTGCTCAAATGAGATAGTGAGTGCTAACTTGAGCTCTAATCACTATTTGTCTACAAACTAGTTTGGGGAGGTGAAGTAACTCTTAATAAAATCTGTGAAGTGAAAATGTTGAAAAATTAGTCGTATAACACAGGGCACTTTGACAGGCAAACAGAGAAGTAGTTTAATTAATGGTTAAGAGCTACAGTCTGGTTGCTGATGTTGGACACCTGGCTCTGACCCCAACTGGCATTTGATCTGAGGAAGTTGCCCTCTTCCAGCTTCTGTTTCCTCATCTGTTAAGCAGGCTGTAGTAAGAACTACATACATGGCAACACATCAAACATTTAGAACATTAGGGGGTATGAGATAAGTGCTCACCTGTAACATGATCAAGTGCAGGATTTGAGAAATTTACTTGAGATCCAATAGGGTGCAAGTTTTAGAGGCGGACAAGATACTGGAAGGTAGAGGAGTTTGGAGTCCAGTTTAATTATTCAAAAATAAATGGGGCTGGTGTGCGTGAGAATCGTGGCAGAAAATGTGGAAAGAAATGAAGGCTTTCAGTTTTCCAGAGTATGTAATCAGCAGAGGATGAGAAGGTATTAGATTTAGGGGATAAAGACCGAGCTGTGATCTGCAGGATGTTGCTTGATCAATTGGATGGCTGTTGGTGCTACTTACTGAGATGAAAAGGCAGCAGGGATAGGTGAGTTCTGTTTTGAAGCTGTTGAGTTAGAGCTGCCTAAAGGACCCTCAAAGAGAGCCACCCAGTAGAGAGCTTGATCTATGGCTCTGAAATAAAAGCAAAATATCTGGCATGAGGAACACACTCTAAACGAAAGATGAAACAGGAGAACTGTGAAAGGAAGGGTGTGTTATGCATGGAGAACAGTTAAATTTGAAGTCTTAAGTTATGTTTGTATGCAGATGAGATGGCCAAGGGTTAGGAAGAAGTTGGAATTAGAAGAGAAATCAGAATTTGTAGGAGAGAAATAGAAGGTGGAATTTGAAGCATAGATCCAGGCAAAAATAATAACTCTATAACTGGCATAAAGGAAAAGCACATATATTTGGATATTTGGGATGAGATGGAGGTTTTTCTTTACGCTGTGTATTTTCTATAGCTGCGTAACAAATTACCACATCCTCCGCGGCTTCAGATAATGCCCACTTATCACCTCACATTTCTGGAGGTCCCGTGTTTGAAGGGGTCAGCTCAGGGTCTCACAAGGCAGGAATCAGGGTGTCCACCAGGCTGAGTTTTTATCTACAGGCCCAGGGAACAATCTAATTTTTCATTCAGACTGTTGACAGAATCCATTGACTTGAGGTTTTAGGACTCAGATCCCTGTTTCCTTATAGACTGAAAGCCAGGACCCACTACCTGCTACCAGAGGTTTCCGCATCCTTCTCCCATGGCCCCTTCCATCCTGACGCCCCAGTAAGTGAGTCATATCCCCTGGCTTCCTCTTCTGCCTCTGCTTTTAAAGCTCATGAGATCACATTTAGCCCGTTGGGTAACCTGGGATTATCTCTTTAACTTAAGGTAAACTGATTAGTAACCTTAATTACATCTGCGAAGTATCTTTGCCATATAAGGTAACACCTTCACAGGTATTATATCTTCTCATAGGCACAAACTGGGGCTTGAAATGTTTGGGGGGAAACAAAATTCTACCTACCAAAAATGATTTTTGCCCTGCCCGTGGAGTAAGAGGAAAAGGAGGAAAATGTAGGAGTAAACTAAGAGAGGGAGTAAAAAGAAAAGAAAAGTGGGAAAACTTTTTTCACTTGCTTGCTGCTGCTTCTGCTCCTCCTCGATCTAGGCTTGAACTGCTTTTGGTGGAGTTCCAGTCTTTGTAGCATTATACCGACATAATATGGGGGGAGGGGGGGGCTTCTGTCTTCTTTCTATCCCTAAACGATTACAGTTTACAGTCCTCCAACGGTTCCCACTTTTGCTATCCTTAATGATCTGGACTTATATAAGTATTTTCATGTACTTTTGTCATTTTTCTGAATTTGTGGTAGATGGGAGAGATTATGGTATTAGGTCTACATCTTGTAAGGGAATTAGAATAGTGTAAAGATGAGCAGCGTTCCAATGACTTCAGGCAATTAAGTGAAAAAGAAAAGCTTAAATATTTGTATTAATTTAGAAATATTTTTACTTTAGTATCTATAACATGATACAGAAATGTAGTCTTATTACATGTCAGGCATTTTAAATTATGCTTAATATTCCCGGTTCCTAATTAATTTTTTCTTAAATAGTATTTGAAATCCATTAAACTGTTTAAGCTGTTCAACTTGCAAATAGGGATCAGTATATTCTATCTTCATTAAAGCTATTCATGGGATGAGTTTGAACCACTATGTTAAGCAATATTCAGTGAGAAAGTGAATTAAAAATAAAATGAAAATGATATTTTATTTAGAGATTGAATTAGCAAAAGTTAGTATAATAAATTTTAATTGTTGAAATTCAATTTTTTAAAAAAGTACTTAAAAGGTATGATTAATAATTTTAATCATATAAAACTCCTATTAATCTCTCACCATTATATTCATGTTGTATATGCATCATAATTAGTGATTTTTACCTTTATGTTTTTCCTTTATATTATGAATTTTAACATTGTCCAACCATTCATTTTGGATTAAAGAGACCGTTTCCCTTTCCTCTCTGTAAGAGCTAATGCATAAACAAAAACCAGCTTTATATTCTGACAAGCTAAATATTTTTTAAATTTTCTGAATTATGTTGGTTGATAGTGCCAGATATAGAAGAGAAAATGTGACACTTCCCTTTCTGGGATGTCGGTTAGGATTCTTTGTTTTTCTTTCTTTTCCTTTTGTTCATTACCATCTCATGGTACAAAGATCTAAGGTGATTTAAAAACACACACCAAAAATAACAACTTATCAAGAAGAATACTAAGTTAAGAATTTATTTCATCTTAAGGTGTAGCCTTTTTCTAAGGTCTGAGATATGGAGAAACATTGTAATCAATGTGTACATTTAATATTTTTCTGAAAATATTAAGTCATTATATATCTTATAATTGGTGCCATTTTAGAATGAAAATTTTTTTTAAAATCAGTAAAATCAGACAGGTTTCTTAAGGCATATATTTGTAAACTACAAATTAAAAATTATCGTTACATTTTCTTTAGGCTTCCTTTGAAGCAGAGCAAAAGAGGTGAGGCGATCATTAGGTAGCTCTCATCAGATACGGCTTTTAAATTATTTCTGGCCACTGTGACTCTGTACTGGTATACTTCACCCCTGCCCCCAGAGCACTGGCATTGTGTTAGCTCCTGTGCCCAAGGAGCTACTGATAATGGCTGGTATTGACTATGACTACACCTTAGACAAAGCCTTCATTGTCACCTTGGGCAACTTTGCCAAGGCCACTTTTGATGCCATTCCAAGACCTATAGCTGCCTTACCCCTGACCTCTGGCAAGTGTCTCTGTTCATCAAGTCTCCCTATCAGGAGTTCACTTAACATGTTCGAAAACCCACACCAGAGTCTCTGTGCAGAGGACCCATGTTCCAGTTGTCCATTCATAGTTTTACATGAGAAAAATAAAGTGAACTAAAACTTGTTAAAAAATTAAGTATTTCTTGAAGTAAAGATTATTTAATTATTTATTTGAGTGGGAGCAAGAATGAGAGAGCACAAGCAAGGGGAGTGGCAGAGGGAGAGGGACAAGGAGACTCCCCACTGAGCAGGAAGCCCCACTTGGGGCTCGATCCCAGGACCCTGGCATCAAGACCTGAACCGAAGGGCCACCCAGGTGCCCCTTGAAGTAAAGATTTTTATTGAAATAAGATTATCACAACTAGGCCTTCTATTCCTTCTGCTGTTGAGAAGAGGCAAGTTATTTTTGTTTCCAAGGATAAATTGGAAGTATGAAGGTAACTCAATCCATGGGTATTTAATTAACCAAAAAGAGTCTTTTAGGGTCTATTCTAGGACAGAACAAACTCCTCAGGGACTTCTGCTGGGGCTTTTAGTAGAATTGATTCTAAGCTGGAGTAGGTGAGAAATGCTCAAATTGCAACTGGTGGGCACGTCACTAGAATGAGCAGTGAACTCTTCAAGGACACAAGAAGTCAACAGGCCAGGGTAACAACAGGCTGGATAAAAAGAAGGGGCGCTGGGTAGACAGTAAGCGTAAGTGTCTGTAGATGATAAGATGGTAAATAGGTAAACATAGCAGAGTGCATACGTATCAGGGCAAGAGGTTCTGAACAGAATTGATAAGTGATAGAAGATTATGAGAAGCTGGTGTCTTTAGAGTAGAGTTCCACCGTCTTTATTATGCCAGGTCACGCAAAGACAAAGGCTCTCTGGAAAAAGAATGAATTGTGCTTGTCCTTGAAGACAGAATATGTTACTATGGAACATAGAGAAGTGAAGAGAAGCAACATAATTAAGTTACAAAAATGAAGACAGCAGAGTCTTTGGATTTGCAGTCAAACCTAATCTCTAGTAGCATTCTGGCTTTCTACAAGATAATGGAGTAGACAGACAAGAAGCTTTAATTAAAAAATCAGTTCCTAATAATTGAGTATTTTGTTGTATATATTTTTTAGGAATTAATAGCTTACGATTTTTAGGTTGCAAAAAGTTCATGGTTCTAGTAAAATTATAAGTGAACTCAGACTAAAAGTAAGAATTTCCAGTTGAGTTTATGCATCCAGACTTCCAAGAGTATTCAAAGGAATCAACAAAGCTTCCCTTTATTCTTGGCAGCGTTTTCCCCCGCCCCCTTTTTTTCTTTTTTCTCTTTTTTCTTTTGTAGCTTGCCTTGATTTGATTTCGTCTGACAGTCAGTGCTATTTGAATCATTGAAATTATAGATCCACATCTGTGATAAAAGTTTCTGAGAGACTTAGGAAGTCAAACAGCACTTTATTAACTAAATCACAGATTTTGTGTGTAGCTTTTGTTTCTTCCTCATTGTATTAACCACAAGACTTTATTCCCTCTAGAACTGTAAACCAGAGAATCTTGGGCTATAGATAGGAGCATTAAGAATATCTTGGCTGTCCTGAGCAGTAACTCAGTTCTGTGAAATTATATCCACTGGGATCTATGGGTGTTTGAGACAGCTTTATTTCTCAAATTTATTATATTCCTTCACAGCTTCTCTTAAAGATTTCATAAACTCACAATGAAAAGTGGTCACTTAAAATCAGACTCCAAACATAGAGAGGTAATCAGACTTGGCTTTTTCTATGCCCTACATGAATAGCAAAAGCATTAAACTCATGATAAAGGTACCTGTTGACTAGGGAGCAACAAACCCCAGGTAGTTCTCTTCTCCTTGAGATGATGCTTTGGGGAATTTTCTGGGTCATTTAATAAGCCAAACTCTCTTTTACAACCTCGCTTAATTTTTATTGAAGGATACTTTTTAATTTTGAAGAAATCACAGGACATTTTCAAACTTTATACTATTTGATCTATTTGCAGGTTGTGGAAGAAAAATTTATTTTGTTTTATTACAGGAGCAGTAATGCTTTTATATTAGAAAAGAGTGATGCAGATTTTTATTCTTTCATTATTTTACTGATGATTTTGTTTTATGCCTTGGGATCAAGATGTCTTCGTCTCTTTGTATCATGTTATTAATTTTATTAGATTCAAAGACCCTATAATTAGCTGGATTCTGTAGGTAAAAAAAAATCCAGGTGTATGGTACAGTGTTTAGCAAATTAGTGCATTTGCCCCAAGAAACTACAAATAATGGGATCCAGTTCAAGACCAGAGGATATTAATATATTAATACTTAAAGTAACATATTTATTTATTTATTTATTTCCAATGTAATTAACCTACAGTTTAGTTTCAGCAGTTTGACATAGTGATTCAACAGTTCTGTAAAGTACTCAATGCTCATCAAGACAAGTTAACTTTTTTTTTTAAAGGTTTTATTTATTTATTTGACAGAGAGAGATCACAAGTAGGCAGAGAGGCAGGCAGAGAGAGAGGAGGAAGCAGGCTCCCTGCTGAGCAGAGAGCCCGATGCGGGACTCGATCCCAGAACCCTGAGATCATGACCTGAGCTGACGGCAGAGGCTCAACCCACTGAGCCACCCAGGTTCCCCAACAAGTTAACTTTTAATGCCCTTCACCTATTTCACCCTTCCTCCTTACCTGCCTCCTTTCTAGTGGAGGAACAAACCACTAGTTTGTTCTGTAAGAGTCTGGTCTTTGATTTTTTATTGTCTCTTTTGTTCATTGCTTGTTTATTTATTTCTTGGGTTCCACATATGAGTGCCATACATTGTACTTATCTTTCTCTAAGTGACTTTTCTCATTTAGCATTATAGTCTCTAGATTCATCCATGTTATTGCATATGAAAAGATTTCACTCTTTTTTTAGGTGGGTAAATAATGTTCCATTGTATATATACACATATGTGTATCTGTGTGTGTATATGTATGTATACACACATATATACATGTATACATACATATACATACATATGTATGTATACACATACATACATATATACACATTTACACACATGTTCCATTATACATATACACATATGTGTGTGTGTACACACACACACACACACACACACACACATATTCTTTATCCATTCATTTGTTATTGATATCATCGAACCCTTGGGTTGCTTCCATAATTGGCTATTGTAAATAATGCTGCGGTAAACATAGGGGTGCGTATATCTTTTTGAATAAGTATTTTCCTGTTCTTCGGTTAAATACCCAGTTGTGGAATTACTGGATCATATGATAATTCCAGTTTTAATTTTTTGAGGAAACTCTAATACTGTTTTCCACTACGGATGTACCAGTTTGCATTCCCAACAGTGGTACACAAGTTTCCTTTTTCTCCACATCTTCGCCAATGCTTGTCTCTTGTGTTTTTGATGTTAGCCATTCTGAGAGGTGTGAGGTAGTATTTCATGGTGATTTTGATTTACATTTCCTTGATGATGAATGATGTTGAGCACCTTTTTAAAACTTATTGTTGTGTATGCATTTATTTACTTTTTAAAAATTTCCTTTGGCTCCTAATAGAACTCTGAAGTCAATGCCGTTTATTATTTTTTAATTTAGTTTTTTTTTTTTTGTATTCCAAGATTCATTGTTTATGCACCACACCCAGGACTACTGCAGGCAGTATGTGCCCTCCTTAATACCCACCACCAGGCTCACCCATCCTCCCACTCCTCTCCCTTACAAAACCCTCAGTTTGTTTCTCAGAGTACACAGTCTCTCATGGTTTGTCTCCCCCTCCCAATTTACCCCTATTCACGTTCCCTTTCCTTCTTCTACTGTCCTCCATGTTATTTCTTATGCTCTGCAAGTAAGTGAAACCATATGATAATTTACTTTTCTGCTTGACTTATTTCACTTAGCCTACTCTCCTCCAGTCCTGTCCATGTTGATACAGAAGTTGGGTATTCATCCTTTCTGATGGAGGCATAATGCTCCATTTTATATATGGACCATATCTTCTTTACCCATTCGTCGGTTAAAGGGCATCTCAGCTCTTTCCACAGTTTGGTGGTTGTGGCCATTGGTGCTATGAACATTGGGGTACAGATGGCCTTTCTCTGTATCTTTGGGGTAAATACCCAGTAAATACCCAGTAGTGCAATTGCAGGGTCATAGGGTAGCTCTATTTTTAATTTCTTAAGTAATCTCCACACTGTTTTCCAAAGTGGCTACACCAACCTGCATTCCTACCCGCAGTGGAGAGGGTTCCACTTACTCCATATCCTCTCCAACACTTGTTTCTTGTCTTGTTAATTTTGGCCATTCTAACTGGTGTAAGGTGGTATCTCAGTGTGGTTTTGATTTGAATCTCCCTGATGGTTAATGATGGTGAACATTTTTTCATGTGTCTGTTAGCCATTTGTATGTCTTCTTTGGAGAAGTGTCTGTTTATGTCTTCTGCCCATTTTTTGATGTGATTATCTCTTTTTTGAGAGTTGAGTTTGAGGAGTTCTTTATAGATCAAAAAGCATTCCATGCTTATGGATCGGAAGAATAAATATCGTTAAAATATCTATACTGCCCAGAGCAATCTATACTTTCAATGCCATCCCGATCAAAATTCCACCGGCATTTTTCAAAGTGCTGGAACAAACAATCATAAAATTTGTATAGAACCAGAAAAGACCCTGAATTGCTAAGGAAATGTTGAAAAAGAAAAACAAAACTGGGGCATCACATTGCCTGATTTTAAGTTTTACTACAAAGCTGTGATGACCAAGGCAGCATGGTACTGGCACAAAAACAGACACATAGACCAGTGTTCATATCTGAACAGAGTAGAGATTTCAGATATGGGCCTACTACTATATGGTCAAATAATCTTTGACATAGCAGGAAAAAATATTCAGTGGAAAAAAGACAGTCTCTTCAATAAATGGTGCTGGGAAAATTGGACAGCTATGTATAGAATGAAACTCGACCATTCTCTTATACCATACACAAAGTTAAACTCGAAATGGATAAAAGACCTCAACCTGAGGCAGGAATCTATCAATATCCTAGAGGAGAACATAGGCAGTAACCTCTTGGACATCAGCCACAGCAACTTCTTTCAAGACATGTCCCCAAAGGCAAAGGAAACAGAAGTGAAAATGAACTTTTAGGACTTCATCAAGATCAAAAGCTTCTGCACAGCAAAGGAAACAGTCAACAAAACAAAGAGGCAACCCATGGAATGGGAGAAAATATTCACAAGTGACACTACAGACAAAGGGCTGATATCCAAGATCTATTTACTTATTATGTAGACTCCATGCTAGTGTGGAGCCCAACATGGGGCTTGAACTCATGACCCTGAGATAAAGACCTGGGCCAAAATCAAGAGTTGGATGTTTAACCGACTGTGCCAACCAGGCATCCTGCACATTTTTTCATGCATCTGTTGGCTATCTTTATGTCTTCTTTGGAGAAATGTCTGTTTCTGTCTTCTGCCCATATTTTTAATTAGATTTTTTGTTGTTTTGATATTGAGTCGTGTAACATTGTTTTAATTTGCATTTCCTGATGATACGTGATATTGAACACTTTTTCATTGTGGTTATTTGCTATCTGTATATCTTCTCTGTTGAAGTGTTCCCCGACTCCCCCCACCACTAGGTCTTTTCACATTTTAAAATCAGTTATGTCTTCTTATTGTTCAGTTTTAAGGGTTCTTTGTATAAATTGTATAATAATCCTTAATCAGATATGTCTTTTGCAAAATATTTCCTCCCAGTCTGTGGCTTGTCCTCTCATTCTCTTAACAGTGCTTTTTGCAGAGCAGAAGTTTTTTTAATGAACTCCAACTTATCAGTTACTTATTTCATGTGATTAGTGTTGTATCTAAAAAGATATTGCCATACCCATTGTCACTTAGATTGTCCCCCCTGTGTTACTTCTAGGGTTTTTATAGTTCTGAATTTTACATTTAGGTTTGTGTTCTGTTTTGGTTAATTTTTAATGAAAGGTGTAAAGTGTTTAGATACATTATTTTGCATGTGGATATCTATTTCTTCCAGCACCATTTGTTGAATAGACTATCTTTTCTCCATTGTCTATCTGTTCTTTTGTGGAAGATCAGTTGACTGTGTGGGGTTCTTCCTTGGATCTCTCTGTTCTGTTCCATTGATTTTTCATCTATTCTCTTACAAGTTTCATACTAACTTAATTACTATAACTCTCTAAGTAGTCTTAACATCACAGATCATCAGTCCTTTGACTGTGTTCTTTTTCTGTAGTATATGCTATCCCTCCTGGGTCTTTTTGACTCTCTCCATATGAACTTTAGAGTTCCTTTGTTGATATCCACAGTAACTTGTTAGGCTTTTGGCCAAGATTTTGTTGACTCTACAAATCAAGTTGGGAAGAAATGGAATCCTGACAGTACTGAGTCTTCCTATCCATAAACGTGTACTATCTCTCCATTGATTTAGTTCTTCCTTGGTATCTTTTATCAGAGTTTTGTAGTTTTTATCATTTAGATCTATATATATATATCTATCTGTCTATCTCTCTCTATATATACACACACACAAATTTGTATGTAAGTATTTTGTTTCTTGGGTGTTAATATAAATTGTATTGTGTGTTTTTTTAAGATTTTATTTATTTGACAGATCACAAGTAGGCAGAGAGGCAGGCAGAGAGACAGGGGGAAGCAGGCTCCCTGCTGAGCAGAGAACCCGATGTGGAGCTCCATCCCAGGACCCTGGGATCATGACCTGAGCCAAAGGCAGAGGCTTTAACCCACTGAGCCACCCAGGCACCCCTGTATTGTGTTTTTACTTGTGAATTTACTTGTTCATTGCTGGTATATAGAGAAAACGATTCACCTTTTTATATCAATCTTGTATCCTGAAGTTTTGGTATAGTTGCTTATATGTTCCAGGAGTACTTTTGTTGAATTTTTGGATTATCTACATAGACATACCATCATGTCATCTCTGATTTCTTCTTTTTCAATTTCCTTAACTTCAATTTCCTCCTCTTGTCTTATTGTATTAGTTAAAATTTCTGTATGACATTGAAAAGGAATGGTGAGAGGGGATGTAATTGTCTTGCTGGTAGCAAGTTGATTTTTTAAATAAAGTATTTCTATAAAGATAAATAAATAAAATAAATAAAGTATTTCTATTTTATTTTTTAAAGTGGTCTTACATTGGTTAGTTTTCAAATGCTGAACCTAAAAAATACCTGAATATGAGTAAGTATGTATGTATTATAATACAATTATATCTATACATTTATATGTTTAATATATACAATATACATAATAGAATTTCATATGTATATAACCAGAATCTCCCCAAACAATAGAACACAGAGCATATTTAAGAGATGGATACTTTATAAGGATATTATACTCAGATTTAATCAATTTGCTGTTCTGAGTTTTAAGTTTCAAATTTAGATATTTATACATTTGTATTTTTTTAATTTACTTTTTATTTATTTTCAGCATAACAGTATCCATTGTTTTTGTACCACACCCAGTGCTCAATGCAATTCATGCCCTCTCTAATACCCACCACCTGGTTCCCCCAACCTCCACCCCCCCCGCCACTTAAAACCCCTCAGATTGTTTTTCAGAGTCCATAGTCTCTCATGGTTCACCTCCCCTTCCAATTTCATAAAAACTGAATCTCACAAAGTCAGTCAATCTTTACATAAACCAAGTCTTAGTCCTTAGTTTAGCAAACATGCCATTCAGTCCTAAATGAGATTACATGAATATTGAAAGATTTGTACAGATGAATTTATATTGCCATTACTCAAAAGACTAAGGAACCAGGTGGCTAGAAATGTAAAGGTTTAAATTTTGGGGTTTGAGTGTAGAAGATCATGAATTGGCAACCCAGTAGCATTGAATATGATATTGCTCAATTGGAAAACAAAACAAAAAAAAATTGAGAATTTTTATTGCTTCAATTCTCTAGAAAGTTTTAAATGATAAATAACACCAATCCTGTTGGTTGATACTAGAAAACAATATACATTATTTATTTTTAGAAAGCTGAGTTAGAGTCCTCTCACTTTTTTCATTGAACTGATGTCTAATTTACAGAAATCTGTGGTGTTTAGTTTTCTATTTGATAACCTGCTGTGTTGAAAACTTTAAAATATGTGCTATGCATACCAATGATAATCTACTTCATTAAGATTTTATTGTACTTTTCTGTAACCTGGAAATACTCTTTTGGGAAAACTATTAGGAACACTCACTACTCTTCCTACTTCATTAATTATATAGTAGGAATTAGAAATGGGATATAATAGATTTTAGCTGTATAAAGTAGAATTGGAGTTATTTACAAACATGGTTTTACCAGTTTACAAACAGAACAAAATTACTAATCCTAGAGGAACAGTAAAATCCCATCCTCACTAATGGTGACATTAGGCCCTATGTTTTATCCACTCTATCTGGCTGTCAGTCTTTCAACAGCAGGTGTTTCAGATGTTTGTTTGGACTTAGAATATACACAACCCCTAATCATCCTAATGTTGACAGAGCCTCCACTAATTTTAGGCTGCTGGTGCAATCGGTGTAATTGTAATAAAACTTGGACTGAATAGTCAAGGAAGATGAAGAGTCTTTTTCATTAACCACATATTCATGGAGTTTTCACTGCTTTGGCATATATTACAAAAGTAACTTTTTTTCCCAAATGTGAGGCGACCTAGATCTCAATACTTCGTTTAAATTGCAAAATGTGACATATATACAGAAGGATAGATTATTGTAAAAGGTGGAAGAAATTGTATACATATTGTCAAATATATATCAATGAAAATTGAATCAAATTGCTTTCTTACCAGCAGAGTATGGAAGTGCCAATGTCTCAAAAATTTGCATACTGCTTGACACAAATTTCACTTCTAGTAATTTATTTTTGAGAAATGAGCATAGGTGCATTCTGTTTTAGGATGTTCTTTGCTGTTTTATATAGAAGTTTAAAAAATGAATTAGCCTAACAGTCCAAATGTATGGCATTATTGAAATAAATTTAGAGATATCCATAAATTCTAATATTATATAGCAAATAAAAATGATATTTCCAAAGGTATTTTCATCTATTTAATTTTGACATAGAAGGTGCTCAATCACTACTGTTTGAATTAATATAAAGCAGATATATTTCCCCTTGTGTTTTCATTGTTTCTTTCCCCAAACCATACTCAATACTATTTGAGTAAATTCAGGATTGTTACCATAGAAGCTCTAGAAAAGGAAAAATATGAGTGATTTTTGTGTGACGGTTATAATTTAAAGCTAAACAGTGTGATGGTGTAATTTCCTTACTGCAGATTGTTGGCAGACACAGGTCTAGAGCCCATTTATATCTTTGTAAATTTAGCAAAATAATACCTCTTTTCAGCTCCAAAATTAAGGAGAAAAGGATCTAGCAAAATGATGTGCCACCAAAATTAGAGGCTATACATATGGTGTAATTCCTCTTGGCCCTGAGCTGATGAAAAAGATTTTTGCATTCTCGGTAATTTGTTTAGTATTCCTGAGCACCCCGTTTTTCTTTACCAATTGAGGGGGAGAAGATAAGTCCTATTTTGCATATCTTTATTAATCAAGCAAAACTGGGGAACAGATGTGGGATTCTTTAGCTGTTACAAGAACAGACAGAAGGAGAGCCATAATTTTTAGGCTTGTCTCTTTAAATGATGCCCATGAGACATAGCATCAGAGACAGAGCCATCGAGATGCAAAATCCAAATGGTAACAGCATACTTTAAATGAAAAGTAAGTAAGTTGTTGTTCTTTGCTGAATTGCATTCATTATGTAATAATGGACATTGTTGTTGGTTGTTGACTGGAAGCTAAAGGACTTATACGCACAAGTTCTTCAGGTTTTCAAATGGAAGGTGTAGTAGAGAGATACTTTAAAGATAGCCAACCCCTTGGATATTTTTTAAAAACTAGCATTATTCACATAGGGACCTAGAATTTGGAGAGTCAAGGCTAACTGGCTCTGGAACACATTTTAAGTACATGTTACATTGATTCTTCAGTTATCAAACTTTTTTTTTTTTTTAAGATTTTATTTATTTTGACAGACAGAAATCACAGGGAGGCAGAGAGGCAGAGAGAGAGGAAAGGAAGCAGGCTCCCTGCTGAGCAGAGAGCCCGATGCGGGGCTCGATCCCTGGACCCCGGGATCATGACCCGAGCCGAAGGCAGAGGCTTTAACCCACTGAGCCACCCAGGTGCCCTGTTTTGTTTTTTAATAATAGTTTTAAACCAGTTTCCTAATAAGAACAATCATAGTTAATATAGCAACCTCTGTCTTCATACTTAAACTTTCAAAGACTGAACTGTTTAATTTTATGGAAGTACCTTGAAAAATACTTATTAATCCCAATAAATATATTTAGGATAATAAAACTGTAATAAGAAATACTTAAGTATGTTTATTGCTGAATGCAGCATATATTTTATATACTATAGAGGGCAAAAATCAATATATTTCATTCAAGGTTTCTACTTTTATGGAATTTGGAATATTTTTAAACAAAATTAATAACCTCCTTTTTATTAAATGTAAGTTTCTGCCCCTAGCAGTTAAGTATATCACATCCAGATCTTAAACCAACATACAATGAACACTCATAAATTAACAGTATTTTAAGTGAGACTTTCTTTAGAATAACTATTAAAGCTTTTAATGATCGATTATGTTGTGTTTTTGTCATTTCAAAGTCAAGCCTGGTCCAAAATACTTCTGTCAGCAAACATTCTTTTAAATTCTCATTGTATTTCTAAAGAGTCCATTTAGCTATATTATGAACTTATTGCTTTGACATAATTATTGCAAAACTACTATTAGTGGAATTATGAAAGAGTTACCAATGTAACAAAGACCTACTATATTGACTCACACAATGCCAGAATTCTGGGATTTGATGAGAGTAAGACATTTTTCCTATTCTCTAAGGTTTTTGATCCAGTTGTAACTAGACTGCTTGTAAAAAAAAATGTTATAATCCCAGGAAATTCTGAGGGGATTTTGATTTTATAACAGTTCAGCTACGTACAAACTTGTATTTAACAAATTTGAACAGACGGGTTGATGATGTGTTGATGTTGTCCCAGTACCCATATGAAACATCCTAAGGATCTTACTTTCTCTCTAGAATAGCAGTCATTTTAATGGACTTAAAATTAGTAAAAAGTGTTCTTTCTTGGGGAAACTAAAATAAATAGTAACTGGTTTATTTGGAAGCCATAGTCAAATTTAATAGGATTTTTGCCTTGAGTAAATCACAGCAAAAACAGTAGTGAATGTAGTAGGCCTTTCCTCTGTAGTGGGCATAAATGTTTCAAGTCATAATTTGTCTTAAAACTGTTGGCCAATATGTTACTGGAAATATATTTTAAAATATATATTATGAAATATATTATGCAAATATATATGATATGTGATATATATGATAGTGAAAATGAAAAATAATAAGAAAAATTAATTCCTCTATGTAAACCCCTTAATTCCTCTATGTAAACAGAGATACTAATGAACACTTATTTTCCCTTATAATTGCTTATTTCAATATATGGTATGAATGTGGATTTTTTTTTTTAAGATTTTATTTATTTGAGAGAGAATGAGTGAGAGAGAGCATGAGAGAGGAGAAGGTCAGAGGGAGAAGCAGACTCCTCAAGATTCTGGGATCCCGATGTGGGACTCGATCCTGGAAGTCCGGGATCATGACCTGAGCCCAAAGCAGTTGCTCAACCATCTGAGCCACCCAGGTGCCCGTAAATGTGGATGTTTTATTTTTAATATATAATATCATGATTTTTTTTACTTAACCATGTAACAATGATGATTATGAATCAGTGAAAACGAAAATACTTCAAAAGAGTTTCAAGAACAATCAGGTATTTCTGATTATGATTTTTGTGAGCATTACTGTTAGCATTACCATTTATTTTCTCATATTTGAAACTAAAGCACAGAGAAATAAATAATTTTAGGTTTATTTAAATATATGGCATATTTCTGAGGCACCTGGGTGGCTCAGTTGGTTAGACGACTGACTCTTGATTTGGGGCCTCCTCACTCAGTGGGGAGTCTGCTTGAGATTCTTTCTCTCTCTCCCTCTGCCCTCCCCCGCTGCTTGCTTTCGCTCTCTCTCTCTCTCTCTCTCAAATAAATAGATGCCTTAACAAAAAAAAAAAAAAAAAAAAAGAACATTTCTAAAATAAGTGTACAAGGTTAGGTTTAATGGGGATGTGCTTGTGGGACACGTTTAGGATACATTCTAAATGTTTATTTCATTGAAAAGGATAATTTTATGCAAAACTACTATTAGTGGAATTATGAAAGAGTTACCAATATAACAAAACATTTTCTTGGGGTGGGGAGTTGTAGAACTCTTTAGAAAGAGGGAAGTGCTGGCATGCCTGTCTGGCTCAGCTGGAAGAATGTGTGGTTCTTGATCTCTGGGTCATGAGTTTGAGCCCCACGTTGGGCATAAAGATCATGTAATAAACAAATAAGTAAAGTTGCACTCCTAACTCTTGATTTTAGGGTCGTGAGTTCAAGCCCCATGTCACCCTCCATGCTTGAAATAAATAAATAAAGATTAAAAAACAAAACAAAACAGAACAAAACCAGTGCTGCTTTTGAAGAAGAAACTTTATCTAGGAGCCCCTTATGACTGTTGATCTGGAAAGAAGTACCATAATCAAGACATCACCATAGGAAAAGAGAAGAAGCTGGGCACCTGGGTGGCTCAGTGGGTTAAAGCCTCTGCCTCTGGGTTAGTTCATGATCCCAGGGTCTTGGGATCAAGCCCCACATCAGGCTCTCTGCCCAGTGGGGATCCTGCTTCCCTTCCTCTTGCTCTGCCTGGCTCTCTGCCTACTTGTAATCTCTGTCAAATAAATAAATAAAATCTTCGGAAAAAAAAAAAAAAGGGCAGATGCTCAAAATTATGGCTTCTGGTTATAAAGCATCCATATATATGTAAATATATACATATATATAAAATATCCATATATATGTAAATATATACATATATATATATTTACAGTAGCAACTACATAAAGTAAGCCAACTGGAGCAGAATTTTTCATTTGGTATACTTAATACATGCTCAGAGTAACAGTAATGATAGCTAACATTTGAATATTACCTATGATACAAGCCACATTTGCATGAATTAGCTCATTTTACACTGATAAGACCCTATAAAATAGCAAATATTATCTTTGCATAATAATTATATGTGTGCATGTGTGTGTACATGTGACAATAAAAGTAACCACTCTGATTTCCAAGTTAGTACTTATCATTTCAACACTTTACCAGTCACCATTTTTATCTATTCTGCTATTTGCTTCTATTTTCTTGAATTTACCTCCCATGTTCATTTGGTCTCACAGTTAGTTGCCTGATTACTGTCATTGGCTCTTTCTTTTCCTTTCTTTTTTTTTTTTTTTTTTTTTTTTAACTATACCACCTGATCTTTATTTTAATTAATTTAGAGTATGTATAACTACATATTTATACTTCAGTGTTTTTAAGTATTTTTCTTTTAATTTTTTATTTTTTATAAATATATTTTTATCCCCAGGGGTACAGGTCTGTGAATCACAAGGAATACACACTTCACAGCACTCACCAAAGCACATACCCTCCCCAGTGTCCATAATCCCACCCCCTT